>NC_134710.1:330217016-330337016 GCF_043290135.1 Rhipicephalus microplus | reverse complement strand
CGAACTGCGTGCTCGCGAGGCCGAGTGCAAGCGGGCGAAGCGTGCAGCTGATGCCGAACTGCGCGCTCGCGAGGCCGAGCGGTTCCGATTGTGGTGGTGGGTGACTCTAACGTGGACGTTAGAAAGGACAATGGCTGGTTGGTTGACCACATGCTGAACAATTACTCGATGACGTGTCTGTCTCTCGAGTTTCCGACCACGATCAACGGTGGCTTCATAGACTTGGCGTTCAGTAGGAACTGCACGGTCCGCTCCGTCTTGCCGGATCCGCTCAACGTACATTTCTCGGATCACAAAGCGCTGGTACTAACCGTGAGCTACAACGATAACACGAATAGGTGCTAATCTGTGTGCATTTAATGCATCGTACGAAAATCGTGAAGTGTAAATAAATAATACTTCGTATATAAGGTATCTGTGTACAAATGCTTCATGACAAACAACACTTGAATTCATTAATTACACTTTAATCATCATCATCAGTAATAAAACTCCCAAGCATTTCCCCGAGGGTGAACATGGTTAAGTGCGAATGCATGGGGTGATGCTATGAGGGGGAGTAAAGTTAAAATCCGTTGGCATTCGCCAGTCAGTTAACGTAAACTCCCCCGTGTGATCAAATTGCGATTCCCAGGAACCATTACACCATAAAGGCACCATAGAGTGATTAATAAATATAATAGTGCGAATTAATAAATACCCATCATAGCATCACCCCATGCATTTGCACTTAACCATGTTCACCCTCGGGGAAATGCTTGGGAGTTTTTTTCGAAACGGAGGCTGTGCGCGGCGCGCAGCTTTGTAATATTTAGAAAACGTGATCACTGCGGCCTACTCTACGAAGTATCGAGCTTGTTTAGGGGTGTAAAAAAAGTCGGAGCCTATTGACTGGCCCTTTAGGTTCGAAACGTAACCGTAGGCGGTGTCCAGCGTCGCCGTCAAGATGTTACATGCATCAAGCACAAAACGTAACCGTCCGCCCATCCATCCGTCCGTCCATGCGTGCGTGCGTCCGTCCGTCTGTCCGCCAGCCCGCTTCGCTTACTCGTCATCTAACATTTTGTGGATATGCCATGATTTTTAAGGTGCGAAGTTTCTTAAGGCGTGGGTCAGTCGTCACCTGTATTTACGCAAGTATGTAGTAACCATCTCACAGCACATACACGGAGACAATAATGTTAAGTGGGGCGATGCTTCGCAGAGCTTCATCGACAAACCATTAATCATCCGCTGACGGCGTCCATCCATCGACTGTCTGTCTGTTTGACGCACAGACAGGCGAACGCCGGGCAACACACATGGACGCTCGAACAGACGGATGGATAGATGCACGCACACATGGTTTCAAGGACGGATGGACAGATGGACGGAAGCAAGAACGAATGGATGAGATGGGTGAAAGCGTGGACGGACTGATGAATGCTTGGCCCCACTCATCATCATTTCACTCAATGGATTCTGTGATCTTTTTTGTGCAACCTGTGACTTCGATGTATCTAATGCTTCGTGTTGACGCTGAAGCTACACGCCACCGACGGACGCATTTCGCACTTGATGTACTTAATGCTTCGTGTTGCCCACGCTATAAGACAACGACAGTTACAATTCACGTTTGATGCATCTAGAGTTTCGTGTTGACGCCGACGCTGCACGCCACCGACGGACACATATCACGCTTGATACGCTTAATGCTTCTTGGCGACGCTGACGCTGGATGCCACCGACGGTCGCATTTCACGCTTAATGCATTTACTATTTGTTGTTGACACCGACGCTGAACGCCACCGACGGACAAATTTCACGCCTGATGCATCTACTGCTTCGTCTTCACACTGACTCCGGGCCGTATTTCCGAAGATGAAATGGAGCCAGGAATCATGCAGGTTGGGCCAAATCATCGCCCGATAGCATGGCGTTGTCAACTGGCAACATTGTGTTTTAGCGGGCGGATGGGCGATGGTGGCATGTATTGTGTCAAAGGCTGGCACCACCCTAAAACAGGGAGTCAAGTATGATTTCGACCAACACGAGAGGCGCGAAACGATGGTTGAAAAATAACGATGATGATAATGAATGGCAAAGATGAAGGCACTGCACAATTCTTATAACTGAAGAAACAAGAGCAATCACCCTTGCCTGCAGAATAGCCGTGATAGTACATCGTTTGGTAGCTTGCGTTGTGGCCGCAATGACCCACGTTTGACTCCTAGTCACGGCAATTTTTTTCTTCTTTTTTTAGACCTATGTGGCGTGGTGATCATTTTGTATTGTCGAGAGGAGTTCCGTAATCTTGATTTTGTGTGGTCGCTTGCAAACTTCTGGCGCCGTAAACATCGTTAATGTGTGCGCAATGCTTTATAGTCGGTTTGCTTGTTTTATCAATAAACAACTCTCGCGCAGAATCTGCCAGTAATGGCTTCTTCATTGTGAGCAAGTTTTCAAAAGGTTCATGATTAGTTTACACGCGTACATACCACAGGAAATTATTCAGGCAATAGCGAGGTATGATCTCGGACGGTTTATTTACCCTAAATGACTTATCAATAACAACAGGGTCTTGAAGTTTTGATCAGTATTTCAGGCCTGTGTAATTAAATTACCGAGTATCTCTCTCTCCCTCTCTTCTCTGAGTGTGTGTGTGTGATTGTGTGTTTCACACTAATTCCATCCCCATCATGATTATGGGTGCTGTTTCTACCGTGGAATGTAGTGGAGCATGGCAACCCCTGATTTTTGTGTATAGGGACAGGGCGGGCACATGCTTCTCCGATTGCGTGTTTGTTGCATAGGGCTAGCTGCCTATGACAGGCAATTTACTTTTGGCGTCACACGATGCGACACTCCAATATTTTGTCTACCAATCTTACAAATCTCTCAAATTCACGAATGCATTGGATTAAGATTGCTCAAAATCGAAGGTATCCTTCCTTTATATCTTTTCTGTCGTTACTCCGATCATCCCAGGGCACCCTCTGAAAGTTTTCTGCAACTAGCGTGGCTCTGCACTACCTCAGCGTTCGGAAATAATGCAAGTTTTATAAACCTCGCAATGTCTTGCACTGCCTCTGTGATCACCCCACATTTTATCATGTGACGGCCTCATGCGATGACATCATCCAGTTACGCCATGTTTTACGTCACATTCACGTCCTATAAGTTTGTTATCTCTGATATCATGTTGACGTCATATGGTGAAGTCATCACTTGCCGGTGATTTTTTTTGCGCCACTCGTGTTGCCGTTGACGGTCAATTTTGGCGTGCGATGAGGCACCTGAAGTTTTCGCCTAAATATTTTCACCAAGTGTCTAAGTTCACATAGAGCTCTTTCACGATGTTCTTGCATACTACTTGATATTTTAGCCATGTACTCAAGTACGACATTCTTGCCAGCTCGTTTCTTCTTAATTTCAGCATGGTTAAACATTGCAAAAAAATAACAAAATGAAGGAAACGACTGGAGGAGGGAACGAGTCTTTTGATATATCTTTATTTCCACGAAATTTAGCTTTCAATACGACATATTGTCACCCATTTTTTCCGACTTATAACGCGTAACAGACATGAGTCTATAACGTGTAACGTATAACAACGAAGAAATCAACTACAATATTGTGCATGCCAGCAATAAACAGCCATGTGCAGTCCTATTCTGCTAGGCTGTTCCTGAAACCAGACGCCAGGTCGCCCGGAAAAGAGGTTTCCAAACTCGGTGGGCGGTGCTCGCGCAATCAGGTTAACAAATTAGGTTGCTGTACATCTATGGCTCACATTTTTCAGACAAAAGCGAACAGTGTCTATAATGTCCACTCACACTCTATGTTGGTCCTAATTTCTCTTTTTCTTTACGAACACAAGAGTTTTGCTTTGTGCGTATCATTCAGAACACATTGACAATACTAGGAGCAAAGCATTTTATGTGCCATGAGTCGTAGGTTGCCTCAACGTACACTAGTGATGCAAAAAATAAACAATTATTCTCGGTAAAAACTGACTTGAAACGGAAGAAGCCGGTATATCAAATATCACGGGAACTAAATGTAGCACGAGGCTACCATTCACGTCACCTGTTATGAGAATTACGTTGGAGTTCACCACAATTTATCAACGTGACGTACACTGGAACGTCATTATGACATCACACATGCCTTCAAGAGATGACGTCATCGTTCGACATCGTCACTTTGTCAAAGGCGGGTGAATCCCGGTGGCTGTGAAAAGCTATGTGAAGAAAGCTTTCAATGCCTCAAATATTTTGAGCAATTCAAACCCACGTTAGCGAACCCACGTTAGATTTTAAAATAGCACTGACACAACAATTTTGTACCAACTTTTTGTGGTTGTTATTTCTATAGTTAGCTTAAGGCCCACTTACAACGGCTAGAAACCTCGTTTGCGAGAGTGCGTGACAGTTGCTTATTGAAAGACGTTTTCAGAGCAACCACTCTCAGTTCCGGTTCCAAGGAGAACCGAGCTATGCAGGAGCTGTTCCTTGGGCCATGGTAATCACAGCTGTCCGCGTTACCATGGTAAACTATAATGATTCAGCCAGCTCTCCAGTCGTCCAAATAGCGTTTAGCGTGTCCACAGCCACTGCAGAGCAGGACCTTCGGTGTCTTTGAACACTTCTTAAGGGGTCTGGTCCTAACACCTGGCGAACTTTTGCGTGGTCCATTTCTGCAGGGAGCTCCTCCATCATGTACGCATTGCATGCCTTAGATATCAGTCGGAAGAAGTGGTGATTACAAGCTATACGGACAGTCAAACTGCGGTAGGACAATGTACTAGTTAAAGCAGGCGCGGGGATCCCAAGGAGGGGCGTGGCTATATATATATATATATATATATATATATATATATATATATATATATATATATATATATATATATATATATATATATATATATATATATATATATATATATATATAGCCGTGTACACACACACACACACACACGCACACACGCACATGCACACACACCCACACACACACGCACACACGCACACTTACACGCACACGCACACACACACGCACACACACACACGAACACGCACACGCAAACACACACACACGCACACACACACACACACCTGGTTGTTTTCCGTTTACCCGATGCCGATGCTTCTCCGCAGTCAAGTCGCTCCATTTTCAGCCGATAACGATTTGCCGCGAAACTGCATTCAAAAACTCGGAGATGAAGTTGGCGCTATTTTTCTGGAGTTCAATTTTAGGGCAGGAGACTGTTGTGCCATCTGTGAGCAATAACACAAAACACAACTAATGCGACTATTAGTGAGCGCGCATATGAAAAGTTGAGGTGACCGTCTTCTTACTGCCAACTACTGGGTCAGTGGTCTGTTCCGACTTTGATGCATGGAGAATAAGGGTAGTTCCGCATTTCGTATGATTGAAAAACTCTGTCGTAAGTGTGGGCAGAAACAGGAACTGTCGTCGACTTCACATTGTACTGTTTCTTGAGACCTGGCTTAGACCGATTGACGAGCTGCGTGCTGCGTCACTTCTCCGATCGCCGAGTCGTCGTCACTGCGCGTGCGATGAGATAAGTCAGGCCTAGGAAAGGAGCGCGAGAACTGTTTTTCGAAACGGAGGCTGTGCGCGGCGCGCAGCTTTGTAATTTCAGAAAACGTGATTACTGCGGCCTACTCTACGAAGTACCGAGCTTGTTTGGGGGTGTAAAAAAAGTCGGAGCCTATTGACTGGCCCTTTAAGCTCGAAACGTAACCGTCGGCGGTGTCCAGCGTCGCCGTCAAGATGTTACATGCATCAAGCTCAAAACGTAACCGTCCATCCATCCATCCGTCCGTCCATGCGTGCGTGCGTCCGTCCGTCTGTCCGCCAGCCCACTTCGCTCACTCGTCATCTATCATTTTGTGGATATGCCATGAGTTTTAAGGTGCGAAGTTTCTTTAGGCGTGGGTCAGTCGTCACCTGTATGTACGCAAGTATGTAGTAACCATCTCACAGCACATACACGGAGACAATGATGTTAAGTGGGGCGATGCTTCGCAGAGCTTCATCGGCAAACCATCAATCATCCGCTGGCGGCGTCCATCCATCGACTGTCTGTCTGTTTGACGCACAGACAGGTTAACGCCGGGACACACACATGGACGCACGAACAGACGGATGGATAGATGCACGCATGGACGGATTCAAGGACGGATGGACGCATGGACGGACAGATGGACGGAAGCAAGAATGAATGGATGAGATGGGCGGAAGCGTGGACGGACTGATGAACGCTTGGCCTCACTCATCATCATTCACTCCATGGATTCTGTGATCTTTTCTGTGCTACCTGTGACTTCGATGTATCTAATGCTTCGTGTTGACGCTGACGCTGGACGCCACCGACGGACACATTTCGCACTTGATGCACTTAATGCTTCGTGTTGCCCACGCTATAAGACAACGACGGTTACATTTCACGTTTGATGCATCATGAGTTTCGTGTTGACGCCGACACTGCACGCCACCGACGGACACATATCACGCTTGATACGCTTAAAGCTTCTTGGCGACGCCGACGCTGGATGCCACCAACGGTCGCATTTCACGCTTAATGCATCTACTGTTTCTTGTTGACACCGACGCTGAACGCCACCGACGGACAAATTTCACGCCTGATGCATCTACTGCTTCGTCTTCACACTGACATCGGGCCGTATTTTCGAAGATGAAATGGAGCAAGGAATCATGCAGGGTGGGCCAGATCATCGCCCGATAGTGTGGCGTTGTCAACTGGCAACATTGTGTTTTAGCGAGCGGATGGGCGTTGGTGGCATGTATTGTGTCAAAGGCTGGCACCACCCTAAAACAGGGAGTCAAGTATGCTACCGACCAACACGAGAGGCGCGAAATGATGTTTGAAAAATAACGATGATGATAATAAATAGCGAAGATGAGGGCACTGCACAGTTCTTATAACAAAGCAACAAAAGCCATCAGCCTCGTCCTGCGAGATAGACGTGATCATTCTTTCGCCGGCACTCGCACGCATCGGACGCAGGAATCATGGGCTCCCGCGGAGCGGCAAAGGCGGTCCTTGGTGGCCGCGGAAACAGGATTACAGACGAAAGTGACAAGGATTTTGAGATCATCTTGCCGAATCTGCCAACAGGGCGCATTGTTTTGAACACAGTGTTTTTGCACGGTGATATTCGAGTGAGGCCTTTCAAGGTGGAAGATTTCCGAGATGCCCTGGACAAGAAACGACTTCTTGCCGACGTAATTGCATTGGGCGCCTACCAGATCAACCATGTGTGGGCCGTCACCTTTAACAGCCAGGAAGCGACGAAGAGGTTGACTGAACTGAAAGAACTCCCGGTCAAGGGACGCCGCTGCCTCGTTATCGACCCTCAGGAGCAGAAGGTGAGGCTGCGGCTTCACTGGCTGTTACACGGCGTTTCGGACGAAGATGTCCGCACAGCGTTGGCAGCGTTCGGGAAAGTTACAGAAGTGACCCGGGAACGCTGGCGTGTGGAAGGAGTAAATGAGAAGAATTCGACGACCCGCATTGTTTTCATTAAGCTGAAAAGCGGTATGAAAGTCGAGGACCTACCTCATCAGATACGAGTCGCCGGTGAATTAGTCTTAGTGGTAGCCCCAGGTCGGCCTATGCAATGCCTGCGTTGCAGCGGAACAGGACATGTGCGTCGCGAGTGTAAGGTGCCTCGGTGCTCTCGCTGCCGGCGTTTCGGGCATGGGGACGCGGAATGCGTCCGTTCGTACGCCGCAGTGACCGCGTCAGCGGAGGCCGAAGATGCGTCAGAACACATTATGGACGTGACAGAAGCAGAGGACGCGGCTGAAGGTTGCGGAGATCAAGTCACAGAAAATTTGAACTGCACATCTGCAACATCAGTAGACGAATCTACACCGGCACCTGTGGACACTCGACCAGGTTCTGCGGCTGTATCGACCGAGACAGCTGACAATGCAGTGACAGACGCAGGCTGTGAAGTAGCAGGAGCGTCTGTCCATGCGTCCGAGCAAGGCCAAGTTGTCGATGGTGCCTCCTGTAGCGTTGGTTTCGACATGAAGATAGACGGAAACACGAGCAACGCCAGCCACGTCTCTTGGCCCAGCGGTGCCGTTTCAGCCATTAAAAGACCATTGTAAGAACCTGTGAAGGCGGGAGACAAGAACAGCGCAAGTAGCATGGAAGAACCAGCGGCAAAGACGCCGACTGGCAGACGCACCAGCATGAGAGCAAGAGCTGGTGGCACCACGGGCAAGAAAGCTGCGAACAATTCAATTCTACTGTGCAGTGAAACCAGGCGGTCGGACTATCCTGGAGGCGTCTAGCGTAGCGCTAGACGTGCAAGGTAAGCGCCATGCTCCGGGCCTAACTCCTCCACATGGTTGTAATGGCGCCTCAAGTATCATTTAGCTTCGCCACGCTGAATGTTAGAGGCTTGGCTTCAAAGAAGAAGCAAAGCCAAGTCTACCGGTTGTTATTGGAAGAAAGTCTGGATGTGCTTGCAGTGCAGAAGACGAAAGTTGAAGGCGAGGAGGAGACTGGGAGCATGGTGCTTAAGTTTACATCACGGTATTTTGCCACTGTGAGCCAGGCCATAGGCACATCAGGGGATGTGTTCTTTTTGTTAGAAAACTGCCAGGATTAGTCATAGAAAATATCTTTTCTTGCTCTTCAGGCCGAGTAGTATGGTGTGATATTGTTTATTGTGACACTGAATGGCGCATTATATGTGTTTATGCTCCAACTATTGGCCAGGAAAGATCGTTTCTTTTTTCCAATTTACGACAACATATGTGTACCGGTAGGAAACTCTTATTGGTGGGTGATTTCAACTGTGTCTTGAATGAAAGTGATAGATCAAGCAGGCGCAACGTTAAAGATAGAAGCAGTGATGTCCTGGCACAGGCGATTATTGAACACGAATTAGTAGATGTAGCGGAGTGTTTGCATAGCTCCCGAGATGTGAAGTATACCCACTTTCAAGGCACAAGTGATGCCCAATTGGATCGACTTTACCTTACTGCAGATGCGATATCCCAGTGTAGCAGTTATAATGTTGTCCCTGTTTCCTTTTCCGATCACTGTCTTGTAAGATGCAATATCGGGTCAAAAAAAAGAAAGGAACGCCTTTTCTTGGGAACAGTGCAAAATGAACCCTAACCTCTTAAGGGATGAGTCGTTTAGCGCATCAGGTATTAAAGAAATAAGTAATATTAGCATAGAGTGTATGGACAAAATAGGAGAAGATTGGGAGCTATTCAAGCAGCGAATCTAAATAAAAGCAATAGAGAGATCTAGCGTTTTATCTTTTGAATCTAAGAAGAATGAGAAAGAGCTTAGACGAACACTTGAGAGACTAACAGCTCTTGAATGTGAAAAACCTGGAGTATATAGCGACAATTTGCGGAGTATCAAACAGAGGATAGAGGTATATGAGGAGGAACGCTATCGCGGAGCGCTAGTGCGAGCCAGAGCAACATCAATGACTGTGAATGATCGCCCGACGAAGCGAGCGCTTGGATTAGAGAAGAGTCATGCCAGACGAAATCATATAGATGCCATTGAAGTCAACGGTATCGAAGTTTCAGACAATAAGAGCATAGGACGAGCGTTCGGCAAACGCTACGAAGGACTCTTCGCTGCCACGCCCATTGATTCAGAGGCATTTAAGCAGGGGTTCCTTAGCAGAATGCCGAAGTTGTCAGATAACACCAAATCAGCTTTAGATCTATCTATAACGCCAACGGAAGTAGAAAGGGCTATAGATAAAATGAATCCTGGTAAATCTCCAAGGCCGGACGGGCTTAGTGGTCCGTTTTATAAGGAGTTCATAAATGAATTATCCCAAGTACTTGCAGATGTCTTCAATCAAGCTTATAAACTTAATGACCTCCCTAGGTCCTTTAGTGAAGCACATACAGTTTTGATACCTAAGACAGAACACTCGGAGAAGTTAAAATTAGTTTCTTCGTACAGACCGATATCACTAACTAATTGTGATTACAAAATTTTAATGAAAGTACTAGCACGGCGACTTCAAGGGGTAATCAAAGAATTGGTAGGGCCTCACCAAACATGCGGGATTATGGGACGCTCCATTGTGACTAATATACAAGAGATGCACTGCGTGCTCGAGTGTAGCGATGCCAATCAAGTAGGGGTAGCCATTCTACAAATTGATCTCGAGAAAGCTTTTGATTGTGTTTTCCACAACCTTCTGCTTGCCATTCTTGACCATGTCAACGTTGGTTTTGTAATCCGAGATGGAGTATATATGGCATACCGGAACTGCACAACCCGACTGGTGATCAATAAGACGCTAGGAGATACAATTAACATAAAGCGTTCTGTCCGTCAGGGCTGTCCGCTGAGTCCCCTACTTTTCAGTTTATATATAGAATCGTTGTGCTTAGCAATAGCTCAAAACAGTTGCATTCGTGGCTTTAGATTACAAGAATTCGAAGTTAAAATTTTGGCATATGCCGACGATGTGGCTGTTTGTTGTATCGATCAAGATAGTGTTACCACTACCATCAGTGTGGTTAAAAGGTTCGGCAAGGCAACTGGCAGTCTAGTAAACTTGGGAAAGTGTCTGGGTTTCTGGCATGGAGAGTGGTCGTCAAAACCAGACTATTTTGCCAATGTTAAATGGGTGACCACACCTGTCAAGTAATTAGGGGTGCCACTGGAATTTTATAGAGATAATGAGAACTACTGGCAAGAACAAGCGAAAGAAATCCGGACGAAAGCTAATAGATGCCACGGTAATCATCTGTCAGTGTTTGCTAGGGCGACTGTCTGTAATCTTTTCTTTGCCTCGAAACTTTGGTATGTGATGCAAGTATTGCATTGTTCAAGGGCAAACATACAGAAGTTCCATCGCATCTTCGCAGTGTTCGTGTGGGCTTCGAACTGGGAGAGATGCAGTCGAACTAATCTGTTTCGAAAAGTGAAACACGGAGGGCTTGGTTTAACACATCTTTTCATACGCCAAGTTGTAAATAGGTTCTTTTTTTTTCGCTACACAAGGGACCCTTTCTTACGTACAGTGTGCCAAATGAGACTGATGCGGGCTTTACCTGGATATGTGGTTAGCACGAATGACATGACCGGTGCTGTGCGCGGGTATCTTAAAGAGTTTATTCTAAGTGTACGGTTTTTATCTGTTAGATTTTTCAATGAATATTTGTTTTCAGTGACTCGAAAGAAGTTGTACAAAGATGTATGCGATGTCGTTTTACCTGAACCGCTGTACCGCGCCATGTACGCTGGAGGTGAAGGGAAAGATGTGCTTAAACGAGTGAAGAGAATGCAAGTGGCTCCTGGCGCGAAGTCTTTCTTTTTCAAGCTGCACACAGGTACATTATCAGTCAGGACATTTCAAGCAGACCGTGGTTTTTACTTACCTTGGGGGACAAATTGCCTTATCTGTAAAAAACCGGAAAATATTGACCATGTTTTCTTACATTGTTGGGAGGGAGTATATTTTTGGGATGTACTTCAAAGGACGTCACAGAAAGAATTACCTTTAAATACATATGGTATAAGATTTCTGCCAATAGTGGACGAAGAGGGAATGCCTTTTGATTTCATTATGCTATGTGGACTTCACTGTTTATGGCGGGCCCGTATGGCGGGTTTCTATCGCGATCAGGATGCACGGCCTGCACGAATGTATTTCCGTGAATGTATGGCCAAGTATGTTGAACTGCAGAAAACTCAGGAGCTTTTACCTGAGTGGTTGTCGAGGATGGAGCCCTTGGCAGCACTTAGGGAATTTTAAATTTCTGTCGGACTGTTACTGCTTGTTTTTGTTCTGCTTGTGGTTTGATGTATGCGCCTGTAAACAGGCAATAAAGCAAAAAAAAAAACGAGATAGACGTGATCGTACAGCGGTTAGAACCTAGCGTTGTGGCCGCAATAACCCAGGTTCGACTCCTGGTCACAGCAATTTTTTTTCTTCTTTTTTTAGACCTATGTGGCATGGTGATCATTTTGTATTGCCGTGAGGAGTTCCGTAATCTTGATTTTGTGTTGTTGCTCGCAAACTTCTGGCGCCGTAAACATCGTTAATGTGTACGCAATGCTTTATAATCGGTTTGCTTGTTTTATCAATTAACAACTTTCGCGCAGAATCTGCCGGTGATGGCTCCTTCATTGTGAGCAAGTTTTCAAAAGGTTCATCATTAGTTTACACGCATACCTACCGCAGGAAATTATTTGGGCAATGGCGAGGTATCATCACGGATGGTTTATTTGGCCCTAGATGACTTATCAATAACAACAGGGTCTTGAAGTTTCGATCAGTATTTCAGGCCTGTGTAATTACATTACCGTGTATCTCTCTCCCCCTTTCTTCTCATTGTGTGTGTGTTTGTGTGTTTCACTCTACTTCCATCCCCATCATGATTATGGCTGCTGTTTCTACCGTGGAATTTAGTGGAGCATGGCATCTCAGATTTTTGTGTATAGGGACAGGGCGGGCACATGCTGCTCCGATTGCGTGTTTGTTGCACAGCGCTAGCTGGCTGTGCCACGCAATTTACTTTTGGCGTCAAACGATGAGACACTCCAATATTCCGTCTACCAATCTTAAAAATCTCTCAGGTTCACGCATGCATTGGTTTAAGATTGCTCAAAATCGAAGGTATTCTTCCATTATGTCATTTCTGTCGTTACTCTGATCATCCCAGGGCACTCTCCGAAAGTGAGCCATGTTGCCGTTGACGGTCAATTTTAGCGTGCGATGAGGCACCAGAAGTTTTCGCCTAAATATTTTCACCTAGTGTCTAAGTTCACACAGAGCCTTTTCACGATGTTCTTGAATACTACTTGATATTCTAGCTATGTATCCAAGTAGGACATTCTTGCTAGCTGGTTCCTTCATACTTTCAGCAAGGTTAAACATTGCGAAACAAAAACGAAATAAACGAGCGGAAGAGAGAACGAGTGTTTCGATATATCTTCATTTTCACGAAATTTAGCTTTCAATACAAAATACAGCCACCCATTTTGTCCTACTTATAACGCTGAACAGACATAATCTATAACGTGTAACGGATAACAACGAAGAAATCAACTACAATATTGTGCATGCCAGCAATAAACAGCCATGTGCAGTCCTATCCTGCTAGGCTGTTCCTGAAACCAGACGCCAGGTCGTCCGGAAAAGAGGTTTCCAAACTCGGTGGGCGGTGCTCGCGCAATCAGGTTAAAAAATTAGGTTGCTGTACATCTATGGCTCACATTTTTCAGACAAAAGCGAAAAGTGTCTATAATGTGTACTCACACTCTATGTTGCTCCTAGTTTCTCTTTTTCTTTACGAACACAAGAGTTTAGCTTTGTGCGTATCATTCAGAACACATTGACAATACTAGGAGCAAAGCATTTTATGTGCCATGAGTCGTAGGTTGCCTCAACGTACACTAGTGATGCAAAAAATAAACTATTAATCTCGCTCAAAACTGACGTGAAACTGAAGAAGCTGGTATACCAAATGTCACGGGAACTAAATGTAGTATGAGGCTACCATTCACGTCACCTGTTACCAGAATTAAGTTATAGTTCACCAGAATTTATCAACGTGACGTACACTGGGACGTCATTATGACATCACACATGCCTTCAAGAGATGACGTCGTCGTTCGACATCGTCACTTTGTCAAAGGCGAGTGAATCCCGGTGGTTGTGAAAGCTTTGTGAGGTCAAGAAAGCTTTCAATACCTCAAATATTTTAAGCAATTCAAACGTACGTTAGCAAACCCACTTTCGATTTTAAAAGAGCACTGGCACAAGAATTTTGTACCATTTTTTTATTGTTGTTATTGCTAAGGCCCACTTAGCTTAAGGCCCACTTATAACGGCTAGAAACCTCGTTTGCAAGAGTGCGTGACATTTACTTATTGAAAGACGTTTTTAGAGCACCCACTCTCAGTTCCGGTTTCAAAGAGAACCGAGCTATGCAGGAGCTGTTCCTTGGGCCATGGTAATCACAGCTGTCCGCGTTACCATGGTAAACTATAATGATTCAGCCAGCTCTCCAGTCGTCCAAATAGCGTTTAGCATGTCCACAGACACTGCAGAGCAGGACCTTCGGTGTCTTTGAACACTTCTTAAGGGGTCTGGTCCTAACACCTGGCGAACTTTTGCGTGGTCCATTTCTGCAGGGAGCTCCACCATCATGTACGCATTGCATGCCTTAGACATCAGTCGGAAGAAGTGGTAATTACAGGCTATACGGACAGTCGAACTGTGGTAGGACATTGGACTAGTTAAAGCAGGCGCGGGGATCCCAAGGAGGGGCGTGGCTATATATATACATAGCCCTGTACACACACACACACACACACACACACACACACACACACACACACACACGCACAGTAGATTGTACCGGCGCGCGCGCACGAATGGTACATACAGGTTTTTTTATCTAAAGCAAGAGTTGCATAGCCTCCAAGGTACACGCCACGCGCTTGCAATTTCGGAGGTCATAAAGAGTCTTACAATACCTCACAGATGGCAGCACATTATCTAGCATTTGCTGCTTGCTTGATCAACGCCTCTGGAAAGGAATAATATTGCTACGTGCCAGTGCATAGAGATGAAGAAGACAAAGCATATAGACTGGTGCGAGTTAATCCGTGTGGCTGGCGCTGCTCGCTTAACTGGCTGTAAATACATCTGTGACTACCCCTCCGAGTCGGTCTCCTTCTCGTAACATATTTGCTGGAGTTGTGCGATCCGCGTCCTCACCACTGACCTTGAAAGTGGATGCTCCCTCATGGCTTTCAACTTGATCCTTCAAGACTATGCTACATCCTTCCCGGTCGCCTGCCCTTCTGCTTTGCCTGTCAACCCAGCACCAGCACACAACTTTCGTGACGCTTTCCGCCCTCAAAGACCCTGGCGTGTTTTCGGACCGCGAGGGTTCCGACGTCGACTAGTGGCTACGCCTCTACGAACGCGTCAGCGCCACTTACAGGTGGGATCCCAAACTCGTCATCTTTTATCTTGACGGAACCCCTCGTGTTTGGTTTGACAACCACGATCATGACATTCCAAGTTGGGACAGCTTCACGGAAAAGATCCGTGAGCTTTATGGCAACCTCTTTGGTCATCGCGATCCTGTGAATAAGGAGTTGTCGACTCGCGCACAATCTTCCCCGGAGTCCTGCATCAGTTACATTCAGGCTGTCCTTTCACTATGCCGCCAAGCTGACGAAAACATGTCCGAGCCTGACAAAGTTGCGCATATTCTAAAGTGTATCACCGACGATGCGTTCAACCTGTTGGTATTCAACAATGTGACATCTGTTGATGTGATTATTCAAGAATGCCACCGGTTCCAACAAGCTAAAAGCAGGTGCATCTCCCATCAGTTCCAGCGCCTTCCGAACACCTCTGCAACGTCCTCGTGTCTCGACACATATAATCCATCAGACACCTGTGACAACTTGACACAACACGTCAGGCGGGATCTTGAAGCGGCTGCTACAGCTCATGTGGTACGAACGTCTCCTGACCCCTCTCCTCCAATTACGTTGCCCCTCATTCAAGCAGTCGTCCAGCAGGAAATCACCAGTTTGGGAATTTACTCTATTTCACCGCCTCCCCGCACTGATTTACAGCCCCAATACACGCCTGCACGTCCCTTCCCGACCGGCTCTCCCTCAATGTTCCGTAATCCGTCCGCGTGGCGAACACACGATGACAAGCCGACCTGCTTCTCGTGTCACCAAATCGGGCACATTTCACGCCATTGCAGAAGTCATTGGGGTCCTCCTGCACAAATCTCCTCTCGTCCCTTCCATGCTCGTCCTGCCTATCGCCATGAGACCAGCCGCGACCAATTTTCCCACGAACCTGCTACTGAACACCGCTACTCCCACTCTCCATCACCCCAACGTCGCCAGTCTCGTTCTCCACAGCCCCGCCGACCGTCTTCCCCCGCCTTGCCACGAGGTTCCCCGACGGAAAACTAAGCGTTGCAGCCCCCGGATGTGGCACTGCATCGCTCGGACTGACAGAAAACCATCTCCTGACGAGACAGACAAAACGGTACCTTATAGATGTACAAGCAGACGGCGTACATGTCACTGCTCTTGTCGACACCGGCGCTCAGCTTTCCGTGATGACAAGTGATTTTCACCGCAAGCTCGAGAAGTTTCCCACACCAGTGACCGCTCAGTTCGTCCATGTTGCGGATGGCGGAATAGCATCTATCGTTGGAATGTGCTCCGCTCGTGTAAGTATTGCGGATCGACACAATGTTCTTCTCTTCACCGTCCTTGATAAATGCCCCCATGACGTAATCTTAGGTTTCGACTTCCTGTCCGCGCATTCTGCCCTCATAGACTGTTCGACCAGTACGCTCCGTCTACACTTGCCCACAACAGAACCTCTTGCACAACGGCCGAGTCGCCTATGCACAACGGAACATGCGCGCCTCTATCCACAGACACTGACCTACGTAGAGCTCGTCTCAATACCACCAGTTCCCGACGGCGACTATGTTCTGACCCCTATCACCGATGTCCTCATAAAACGCGGCATTACATTACCGCACACCATTCTGTCCTTCGCAGAAAATTCTACGTGCCTTCCAGTAGTCAATTTTAGCTTGACACCTCAAGTGCTGCCACAAGGGATCTCTTTGGCGTTCCTTTGCACCTTAGAAGACAATGTGGTAGATGTTTTCACAATGGCTGCTCCTTTTGACCCCCACGCTCAACATCAATCTGATACTTGCTTCGACATCGCCATTACGTTGATGATCGCTTCCAACTTAACGCCGCAGCAGACTAACGAGCTCCACCGGGTTCTGCTGTCCTACATCTACGTTTTTAACCTCAGCGGCCGTCCGTTGGAGAAAGCTACTGGTATGACCCACCGCATAAACACTGGTAATGAGCCTCCTATTCATAGGCGTCCATATCGGGTGTCGGCGGCCGAGCGTCACATTATCCAAAGTGAGGTCGACAAAATGCTCTCCAAGGACATCATTGAGCCATTCTGCAGTCTTTGGGCTTCTCTTGTCGTGCTAGTCCGCAAGAAAGACAGTGTATGGCGTTTCTGCATTGATTATCGACACCTCAACAAAATTACCAAAAAAAGGCGTGTACCCTCCGCCACGAATAGATGATGCGCTTGATTGCCTCTATAGGTCCCACTATTTTTCCTCCATAGACCTTCGTACCGGCTACTGGTAGATAGAGGTAGAAAAAATGGACCGTGAAAAGATGGCATTCATCACCCCCAATGGCATATATCAGTTCAAGGTCATGCCCTTCGGCCTTTGTAACGCTCCAGCCATCTTCGAACGAATGATGGACTTCCTGCTCAGAGGATTCAAATGGTCCACCTGTTCGTGCTACTTGGATGACGTCATCGTCTTTTCACCAACATTTGAAACTCATATAGAGCGCCTCTCCGCTATCTTAGGCATCTTCCGTCGTGCTGGCCTGCAGCTCAACTCATCCAAATGTCACTTTGGACGCCATCAAATCACAGTACTTGGCCATTTAGTAGACGCCGACGGTGTACAACCAGACCCGCCAAAAACCAGCGCCGTCAAAAACTTTCCTGTACCCCAATCTGCGAAGGATGTACACGGCTTTATCGGACTATGTTCTTCTTCTGACGTTTCGTGAAAAATTTTGCGCACATAGCGAGGCCGCTTACGCAGCTCCCTAAGAAAGACGTCCCGTTTTCATGGGGCTCCGAAAAGGCTTCTGCGTTCTCGACTCTCATCGCTCTTCTCACTACACCTCCGATTCTGGCACACTTCAACCCTGCCGCCCCTACGAAAATCCGTACAGATGCAAGTGGACATGGCAGTGGTGCAGTGCTGGCTCAGAAACAACATGGCCATGATTGCATTATTGCATATGCCAGCCGCGTCCTATCCGCCCCTGAACGTAACTATTCGATCACAGAGCGTGAGCACTACGCTCTTGTATGGGTGGTGGCGAAATTCCAACCTTATCTATACCGATGCCCATTTTCGGTAGTTACCGACCACCACGCGCTCTGCTGGCTCAACTCTCTGAAAGATCCATCAGGCCGCCTTGGTCGCTGGGCTTTGCGCCTGCAAGAGTTTTCCTATTCGGTGGTCTACAAATCTGGCCGCCTACACCATGATGCCGATTGGCTCACCCGGTACCCTGTCAACGATCCTGAGGACACTGACGAGCCCACAGAGAACACTATCTTGTCAGTGTCCGACTTCCTTAACATTGGGGGAAAACAGAAGCGCGATCCAGTGCTGCTTGACATCATCAGCCATACGGAATCCTCCCCAAACGATGCTTCCGTCCGCTACTTTGTCATTCAAAAGGGTGTGCTATACCGCCGCAATTTCCAACCAGACGGGCCTGACCTTCTCATTGTTGTGCCTAAGCATTTGCGCCGCTGTGTTCTCACCGAACTTCACGCCGCTCCCACGGCTGGACACCTTGGTGTATCCAGCACGTACGAGCGCGTCCGGCGCCGTTTCTTCTGGCCAGGCCTTGCTCGCTCGGTTCGCCGGTACGTCGCCGCGTGTGACCTAGGCCAACGTCGTAAAACACCATCGCTGCTACCCACTGGCCATCTTCAACCAATCGATATACCCGCCGAATCATTTTACCGTGTTTCGTTAGAACTGCTTGGTCCTTTTTCCACATCAACATTGGGAAAGAAATGAATAGCCGTGATTACAGACTACGCTACACGCTACGCTATTACGTGAGCTCTACCGACTAGCTGTGCAACCGACAACACTGACTTCTTGTTACGAGACGTTATATTGATTCACGGGTCTCCGAGACAACACCTCACGGACCGTGGCTGTACATTTCTATCCCAAGTCATCGCCGACATTCTGCGTTCTTGTTCCACGCAACACACACTGACAACCGCTTACCACCCTCAAACAAACGGCCTCACGGAACGATTTAACCGTACTCTAACAAATATGCTCGCAATGTACGTGTCGCCCGACCACCGAGACTGGGACCTTGCCTTACCCTACGCAACTTTCGCTTATTATTCATCCCGTCACGACACAGCGGGCTTTTTCGCCGTTCTACTTATTGTACGGAAGAGAGCCAACTTTACCACTGGACACAGTCATCAAACCTCACATCTCGTGCTCTAGCGAGTATGCCCGCGACGCGATTGCGCAAGCCGATCATGCCCGTCAGCTCGCTCGCGCTTGGTTGATGGCGTCGCAAGCCAACCAATGCCGTCAGTACGATGCGGAACATAGAGACGTACATTTCGCTTGCGACACAAGCTCTCTAAGGCTATGGCGTTAACAATTTATTAATTCATCCAATTCGATTCAACCGATAACATTCATTTTCGGCGTCACATAGCTTTAAAAGTAGGAACTGAAACAGTTGAAGACCGTATCATCCTCTATGCAATCATCCTGCTTGAACGTCATCTTAGCCCATCGATATTATGCGGTTCAATTATGCGAACACGGCATTTTGGTTAAAAAAGAACTTTTAATGAGCCACTCATCGCCCCACGTTCGAAAGCAAGGGGGTGGTTTTCTCCGCTCCTTTGCTACCCTGTCCCCACACGATGCATCCTCCTCGCCGCTAAGCTGTTGGGAGCACGTGAACAATGTCAGTACTAAGCGCTAGAGCCTATTTCAGGCTTCTCGGATACATGCGCAGCTTGCGCAGTTGTAAAAACACAAAATGAAGTGTGATTGGCTGATCGTACACCATATTCATCCGACACAAGAAAGAGCGTATGGGCGGTGTTGTGACTTGTAGCTTCGTATCCCACCGCTGCTCACCAGTTGTTGTGGCTCTGGGCGCTGTTCTCCAGCAGTCGCTTCGAATCCCAGCGCTAATCACCAGTTGTGGAGATCCCGGTGCTGAGTCGTATCCCACCGCTGCCACCAGTTGTTGTGACTTGTAGCTTCGCATCCCACCGCTGCCCACCACTTGTTGTGGCTCTGGGCGCTTTTATCCAGTAGTCGCTTCGAATCGCAGCGCTGATCACCAGTTGTGGAGATCCCAGTGCTTAGTCGTATCCCACCGCTGCCACCAGTTGTTGCAGACCGGGGTCTGCCCGGTCTCCTGTGGTAGCGTGGTGTAGCTTCGGGTGGAGGAAACGAATGCTGACAACATGAGGATACGAAAAACAAACAGGTTTATGGCACTATTTACACTTATTTACAGCATGAGGTTAGGAGTTAACAAACCACGAACGTGGTGGATGAACCGTTACATGGTTCAGAGCGACGTCCAGCACTCAGCGGCGTCGTTTTAAGCCCTCTCGGGCTCCTCCTCCTTGAGTGGAACACCAATCACACACACACACAACACCACCCACAGGGCATCAGTCAGTAACGCACAGTCCGCCGAATAGTTAATGCCTCTCTCAACTCAATTCTCTGAGAAGAGGGGACTTTGGGTTCTCTCCCGGAACAGTTTGGTGGTTAGGTTGCTTCTTCAGTCTTTACTTAAAAGGGCAGCCAAGGAGTAGACACTTGAATCGCGGAGACACGACCTGCGCGGTCGGTCAGCTTCGCCGTCTCGCTAAAAAAGCTGGCACGGACGAATTGCTTGTAGGCACATTGGCTCTCGGACCATCTTCTAATCCCTTTGTCGCTCCCCGCCGCAGGATACGAGAAACTGGGGTTCCGGGCGTGGGAGTGCTGCCTGGCTACTTTTTCAGCGACAGCATGGCGCCTACGGACGACGGTCATAACAGCGGCTGCATCGCAAATCAGAGCAGGAGACAAATTATATTTGTTATTTCGCCTATATAGACTAATTGAGAGCATGTACACTATAGACATCACGGGAACCACTGTCAAGGTCAGAGAAGTGCGCAAGAAGGACAAGAAATATCAGGAGAGAGTATTGCTCTCGTTTTGTATTTTTGTATTTTGAAAGCATGGTGAGTGGCCCTGTATTGAAACGCTACTGTAAAATATTCTAGTTTACTACGTACAGCTGCAGTGAATGTGCAGCGTCGCACGTGGGTGCTTTACGCAATATCCTCAATTAAATTCAATAAATGCATATACTAACCATCACTAGTAGACGCACCTGGCCAGCTAGCCGAGTACCCCGTTGGTCCGTTCGGCGGGTACCCCATCTGGGCTTCTCCATAGCTTCTGGAAGCCGGGAAGTCCGGCGCCTGCTGGTATGACACCTGGCTGGTGTACGGCATGGCGTAGGCCTGCGTCGGATAGTTCTGGTACATCTGGGCCTGGCGCGCGTACTGCTCCTGACATTGCTGCTGCTGAAGCTGTTGTACTTGCTGCGGTACTCGCTGCTGCAGTTGCTGTTGTATATATCTGCTGGTGCAGTTGTTGTACCTGCTCTAGCCATTGCTGTTGCTGCTGTTGTTGCTGTTGTTGAAGCTGTTGCTGGATCAGATTTTGCTGCGGTTGCTGTTGCTGTTCCTGCTGCTGTTGTTGTTGTTGTTGCTGCTGCTGCTGCTGCTGCCGCCACCGCCGCTGCTGCCGCGGCTGCCGCCGCTGCTGCTGCTGCTGCTGCGCTGCCGCCGCCGCCGCCGCCGCTGCTGCTGCTGCTGCTGCTGCTGCTGCTGCTGCTGCTGCTGCTGCTGATGATGATGATGATGATGATGATGATGATGATGATGATGATGAGGTGCCGTGGACGTCTGGTAGGAGGCAGCCGTCGCATTTGGGTAGTAGGCCAGATTTGTCATACCATACCGCTGCTGCTGTTGCTGCTGTGCATCGAGGATAGCCGCCTGCAGGGCATTCTGGATGGCCGTATACACTGATGGTGGCATCTGCCGCTGCATACCTGATGTCTTGTAGCCCTCGTTACCTAAAGTAGAGCTCTGCCCTACGGCGGCGGCGTGCACCTCGTGCCCTGGAGCCGTCGGGTAACTCATTCTCTTGCAATCTGAAATGCGAAGTTAAGGAAACAACTATTCACACACAGCGAGCCATCCCGTAATATGCATGTGTCAGCGTACAGAAAATAGGGCAAGGATAATTTACACGTGTTACGTATTTTTAGGTGCAAGTCTTCGTCCACAAAATTTCGTTTAGATTAACGTGAAAAACACCCAAGCTATAAAAAGGTTGTGGGTGCTCTCTCATACTGCCGTTAAGCGCAGGAGCTGCATTGCGATGTTACCATTCAAAAGTGTTTTTCAATTGTGGCATGCTGCGGCAGCTTCCCCACGCTGCTCATTGCCCCACCGCGGTGGTCAAGTGGCTAAAATCGCGACTCGATCCCGCAGGTCGCGGGATCGAATCCCGGTGGCAGCAGCAGCTGCATTTTCAGGGGAGGCGAAAATGCTCTAGGCCCATGTGCTCAGACTTGGGTGCACGTTAAAGAACCCCAGTTGGTCGAAATTTTCGGAGCCCTTCACTATGGCGTCGTTCATAATCATATCGTTGTTTAGGACGTTACACCGCACATATCATTACAATCATCACTCTGCCGATGACGCCTGCTGAATAACGGTACCCACAGCAATCTCATGTCAAACGTCAAAGACATAAATAGACAAAATAAACCTGTGGTAATTGAAAATTTACGCCCAGCTTCGTACTGACCAGCACCGAGACAGAGAAAACCGTTTTCAAAAATAAATATCGCACAATGGTGGCATAGTTTTGGAGCTCATTTTCCCTGTGTCCAATAACCTCTCGACCACCCACTGGAAGTAAAACGAAGGAGATCTGAATCAAAGTCTTTGGTGAGCTTCACAGAAGAGCTTCTGACCATTGGCAATGGTTAAAGTATTTTCACCAGCTAAGTCAAGCAGTTGGCGTGCTAACTAGGCCTCGCCCGGCTGGTCAAGCTGATATATATATATACGCTTGCCCACACCTAGGCAATGAACTAGGCCGTGCCTAGCCGGCCGAGCTCACTGGCTTGGCCACGCTTAGTTGATAATCTGCTATGCGGAAGTTAGTACGAGAGAACAAGAGGGCTAGGGTATACTCACAGGGCTACCGATGTCTTTCGAGTCCTCCAGCCGGTTCGAATTCACCGAGGCGAGTGGCTCGTGAGGACAAACAACTGACGCGCTGGAACCCACATTTAGTGATGATGATCCTCATGCTGTGTATGGCGATATGCAATAGGTCAAGAGGTTTTGTTTCGCTTTTTCATCTAGGAGAATTTGGCCCATACGTGTAAAAGAGAATGAACTCGATTTAAATCAACATTTAAAGCAAACATTTAGTGCAAATTCAAAAAGCGAAAACAACCAATATATTGAAAATGAAAAAAGATAAAAGAATTTTAGAAGGCCAGAGATAGAAGGTAGAAATACTAAAGAGGTCGGCAATGCATCTAAAAATAAAGGAAGCAAAAGTTAACTTCAAAAGTAGTATGGAAACTGCGTAGGATTGCTATAAAATGACTGACACATGCTATTTAGACAGGAATTTCTAAGGATGAAGAAAGTAATACAAATTTTTCGAGTAAAAAGGGTTCCACTAATTTGGGTGGAATCCTTTTTACTTTGGGGCCCCAAAGCCTTTTGCGTGCACTTGCTTTGGGTCACGCAGCAGCTAAACGTTTTCTAAGAGGGTCTGTGGCGCTTTCGACACTCCCCCTATGTTAGACCATTCTAATCTTGGCCACGAGTCATCGCTTCAGCGATTGTCTTCATGTTTGTTTGACGCAAAGCTTTTCGGGTAATGCTTGGAGCTCTAGCTGAATTGAACAAATAGCCTCGCAAACCCAAACGCGGTTTGGGTCTCGCGCATGCGCAGTGGTCTCGACGCCATTTCTTTGTGTACCCAGAACGATTGGTGCACTTTTCAAAAATTACCTATCATGAAGATAGTGCAGTAATCTATTTATATTAGACAAATTTGTCTCTTTCAAGGAAAACATCCATGTACTTGTTATACAGACCAGAGAAGTAATCTTTATTAGAGAAGTCAACGAAAGCCCAATCGGTGAAACCGAGCCACGGTGAAGTAAGTCCCCCCGCCGTGGTGGTCTAGTGGCTAAGGTACTCAGCTGCTGACCCGCAGGTCGCGGGTTCGAATCCCGGCTGCGGCGGCTGCATTTCGGATGGAGGCGGAAATGGTGTAGGCCCGTGTGCTCAGATTTGGGTGCACGTTAAAGAACCCCAGGTGGTCGAAATTTCCGGAACCCTCCACTACGGCGTCTCTCTTAATCATATGGTGGTTTTGGGACGTTAAACCCCACATATCAATCAATCAATCGAGCCACGGTGAAGTCCTCATTATTTTTGCAGAGAGGCTAATCTACGACAGACAGCACACTTTGTTGCACTGAAATAAGAGGACGACAGAGGTAGCTGCGTTAAAGCAGCTATCTTCAAAGATCTAACTGCGTATACTGCAGCATCACAATCTATAGTAAATGCAACTTTACGCTGGCGTGATGGAGAGCATTGAATATTTAAAGGAAACTGGAGATGGCAAGAATTTATTAATATTAATTCATTTAAGGCATCTCGGTTTTGGCAAAACCTGAGTTAAATGAATTCTGTACCTCTGTTGAGGCAATAGGAAAAGTACTACGCGCACGTATACAGCTGGTGATAGAAGTAATCCATATATTGCTTGAGAACGACTTGTCTCGCTTAAATGTTGGCTCCTGCGTCAACATTCCCGTCGCGTTTGGGTAGTAGCCCAGATGTGCCATAGCGTACCGCTGCTGCTGTTGCTGCTGTGCATAGAGGATAGCCGCCTGCAGGGCATTCTGGATGGCCGTATACACAGATGGTGCTATCTGCCGCTGCATACCTGATGTTAAGTTCCTGGAGATAACACCACGTGTGGTGCTTATATATCGACCAGCTGCTTCGAGCTTGGTCTTAAAGTAGTGCGAAGGCTGTAGGATGTGGTAAACAGACGATCTTCCAACTCCGCAAAAGCTTTGCGACCACACAAATCTCACTAAGCCCAACCACCACAATACGGCAATAAACAGTCGGGTCAAGAAATTACATGCAGCGACATGCAGACACGCGAAGCCGCATGTCGTCCAGCAAGAGACAACCTGTAGTCATGCGGAGGACGTTGCTAATTATGAAAACGGGGGCCTCACACACACACCACCCGAGCGGTGGCTTTGGTCCATGACGGGTGAACAAAAATTATCATTACCATACACCAGCACTCGCTCTTTTCATCCTCTTCGTCATCTTCTTCTTCGCTCCCAGCAAGGCACTTGCGCCGATTATTTCGGCGTGGCCTGCATTAACCCTGATGGGAGACAGAATGAGTAGAGATAGATATGGAAGGAGAAATTCTTGGCTAGGCGGCATTCGAACCCTCGTACGCACAATCTAAAGGTGGGCATCGCATCCACTCGGTTATCCAAGCATGCTAGCTGAGCATAACATAACCTTGTATGACGTAGTATACTAAGAGAGCCAAATGAAAACGAGGATAGATATGTGAAGCGGAGAGAAAGCAGGAGGGAGACAGTAAAGCATTGCTTGGAATAAACAGAATAAAGTATAAAAGAAAAAATTTCGTAAGCAAGAGAACACAAAAATTATAGAGAGAAATGCAAAAGGAAGACAGCTTGGCACTACGAGTGCGAAGCTGTTAATTTTTTTAATATACACCAACACCTAATGAAAACATCTGCCCCTCAGTGCCTCGGTACTACTATAATTTTCTGGCCGGGTGGCCCTTCAAGCCAGGATCGTTCCCTTCGTCCACGTCTCCACGTCTGGGGAGGTTGGGGTCCAAGCACAGGACGGCTCCGCCCTTTATCGTCCTTGAGGATGACGGGACGGCGCTGGGTGGGCACCTGACCGTGGGTATCCGTAGCTCTGCGCACGGTAGCCAGACGGACCGGGGACGTTGGGAACGCCGTATCCTGAATGGTAGCTGTTTCCGCTTGGGTATCTGCTACCTGCGATACCCGGAAAGTGCGTTTGAAGATTAATTCGCGTTTGATTGCAGAAACAGTGCAAGGTTGTCCTTCAGTTAGAAGAATGGTTGAGGCTCTGTGACGCTCACACGTAGGCTTCGCCCAACAGCCGAATCTAGTGGATCCGAAGCTTTTAACAACCCACATCGAAGCTATATTACAGAATGCTTTCCTTAAACCACTTTGCTTCCTGCAGTTATATTTGACAGGGTGGTAATTTGATTTAGTTTGTCCGTATTGTCAAGATAATAACGACAAGAAAAAACAGTGATGTACGAAGCATGCGGTGGGAATTTTTTTCATTGCACGAAACGTTATGAAAGGACGCTAAACATACACACATATATGCTAATAATAATAATAATAATAATAATAATAATAATAATAATAATAATAATAATAATAATAATAATATGAATAAGTGGTGTTTTACGTCCCGAAACACTGATATAACTATGACAGACGCCGTGGCTTTGGTCTCCGGAAATTTCGACCATCTGGTGTCCTATAACGTGCACCGACATCACACAGTACATGACCCCCTATCAATTCGCCTCCATCGAAATGAAACCTACGCGACCGCGATCGAATCCACGACCTTCGGTTCAGCAGCCGAGCACTCGAGCCCCTGATCCACCGAGGCGGACCACACAGACATGTTGAACAGTCACATATGTTGTATATAGCCAGTTGTTTTGTAACGACACCAGCACCATGGCTTTCACCGACACCAGAAGCGGCAGTTTATATGTAGCTCTTGTGCTTGCGACGATGATAGTCTTGGCTAATGCTACGTAGACAAACTCCAGTGGCTGGCCCACTGACACTAAACCTACGTGACACCTGTATCGTACGAGTACATATGTGATGTAGCAAAACAACCACTTGGGCTTGTTGGTAACGATTCTTTCTAAATGCAAAAAAGTGGGGCACACTTGGAATGAATCGTTCTCTTCTATTGTCTCTGTTCCGTACAGCACCCCACGTTTTACTTTTAGAATGAATACATATGTAATGCTTATAAAATTAGGTAACCAGCACTGCAACCACAATTGATGCCTCACTAATATTACGCCTGCAAAGGGTGTTTCTCGGTAGCACTTTCAAGACCTGGCGTGGCTCTGTGGTAGAATACTTGATTGCCACGCACAATTGAGTTCGATTCCTGCAGGGGCCCCGATGTTTATTATTTTCATTCGTCGGGTCAACGCTGCCGATGTCAGTTTTTATTAGCGCTCTCCTATTTAGATATCCAATGTCTGTGCTCGTCGTACCTCGGTTGATGTAAAATGTCCAAGTGTCACGCACACCCGCCTACCATGGCCCCACGAGTTAGGGGGAAAAAATTTTACGACGTACACGACAGGATGTTTGTGTTATTCGTGTACTGACCTGTCAGACATATACCTCAGACCCTCTTACCATTCATACTGATTTTCGTCTTCCTTGTGTTGAGGAGGTGATCACAAGAGCACCCAGACGTAGGTAGATAAATAACTACATATGAACAATCAAAGTGCCTGCAGTTCACTAGGAAATGTTTCGCATTTAAACACCATGCAAGAGAACACAATTGGCTTCTCATATGCAACAAAGTATTAGTTTCCTTGTGTCTGTTCGAACACATCTTGTCACTAAATTTGGAGACACAGTACAGCTTCATTCAAAAGCAGCTCAATACACCGAAATGCACCAAAGAAAACGATAAGCTCTTAGAAGCGCCAGTCCTCGTACTTTGATTAAATGAACTAAACTTCAATCCTGAAACTGCACCATTGCATAGGCATAACGGCGCCCGAGACGAACCGCACGAACTTTTGCGAAACTTCGGTGTGCTGAGAACTGGCCTACGCAATAGAGCACTATTGTACCCAATAAAGCAAAGATTCTGCACATAGACTCTAGTAAAACTCGGTGGAATTACGCAACAGACATGGGCCCTATAGCAAGAACTGGTTCAAAAAAACTTAGGTTGCTTAAAAAACCTTGGCAATCGTGCCGGTTTGATAGAAGGGAAGTTGTAGTGCGTAAAAATTTATGGCATGCCCATTTTTAGACATCACAAAAGTAGCACGTAATTTGAGATACATGCACTTCATTCAATTGTAAGGTTTATATGGAAACTTGTCGCACTCGACGCACATGAAACTCCACCATACACTCTGCTGCTATGTCAGGCCGGAACATACCCGTGACCAGGAAGAAACGAAATTCGAACGAAAACGCATCGTGGCCATACCATTTTGTGAAAAGCGCCACGACGTCTATCAAATCTCACTTGTGCCAGCGGATCACCTTGCTTTTGCGTGTGTTGTTTAGTGCTCTATTTCTATCTGTGCGCAAGAAAACCGCAACATCAACTTTTTTCCCTCAGAAGCATAGAACTCGAGAGCAGGCCACTGTGGCGCTTCTTGCATAAAGGTATCAGCACCACACATCGCGCTTAATGAATAAGCTCCTATGCATTTCAGATTGCTGGACAATTTTCTTGAACACATTCTGTTCCAGCGATCCCTGATTCTATCTTGTCACTTCCTAGCCACGTTAGTACCAGTCTTACGTATTAGAGAGACCATGTCTCCCGCGCGACAGGCGCCGACAGTTTCGATATCACCTAGAACATTTGATTATGAGTGTTTGGAATTACGAGCGGACCTGAGTGATTTCTAAAAAAATGCATGTGCCATTGATTGCCACACTCATGTTTCCAAAATAAACGACTGTCCTTAAGTGAATATTTTTAAAGTTAATCAACGACTATTTGCTATTCACGTCAATGTCATTTTAGTTGCGGCTCAGCATTTCCGAATTGACGTGGAGTTTCAGTGCAAAAACGGCAAGGGTTTGACTGCCATGAATATTTTATTAAAATTTTGTCTGAAAAAAAACTCCTCGTACAACCCCACTAAAATGTTTGATTGATAGGTGGTGTTTAACGCCCCAAAACCACCAAATGATTGAGACACCGTAGTGGAGGGCTCCGGAAATTTTGACCACCTTGGGTTCTTTAACGTGCACCGAAATCTGAGCCCACGAGCCTACAGCACTTCTCTGCCTCCATTGAAAACGCTGCCGCCGCAGCCCGCACTCGATCCCGCAACCTGCGGGTCAGCAGCCGAGTACCTTAGCCACTAGACCACCGCAGCGGGGCCCCACTCAAATGTTAGGCAGCGGTCGTGTCACAGAAAGGGGTCCATTTTTATAGGCTGTTTTCAGTGTCGACGAGTCAACGCGGCAGCGTGCGTAAACTGGGCACAAGCCCAGTTCACGCACGCCAGGGAGGCCATGCTGCGTAACGAAAACACGAGTGACCAGCGGGCGCTGGTTCGTCGGGCACGAGGTGCGGCTGTTGGAGCTCTGGACTTAGAACCCCACCCGCCGTTTCTGAGCAATTCAAATAAAAAGTTTTTTTTTTGCCTCTCACTCTAAGGGGCCCGAGACCGCAAACTAAGTTAAAGAAGTTGACGAAACTTTCTCAAAGCCCTTATGGGTGACTGCTAACAATGATAATAATATGCGGTTTTTTACGTCCCAAAACGATATGATTATGAGAGACGCCGTACTGGTGGACTCCGGATATTTTAACCTTCTGGTGTTCTTTAACGTGCACTGACATCGCACGGGCCTCTACCACTTTGAATCCATCGAAACGTGACCGCCGCGGCCAGGGTCGAACCCTCGACCTTTAGGTCTGCAGCCAAGCACCTTAGCCACTGATCCACCGAGGCGGACTACTTGCGACCGCTGTCTTTTTAGATAAGGAGTCACATGACGGCACTTACTGTAGTAGTAATTTCGGCGACCGGCGTCGGCGTTCTGCGGCGAAACGTACCGAGATACCCACGACCCGGCCGCTGGCTGGTAAGCGGCCCATGGACTTCTTGATTGCCTGTCTGCGCAAGACAAAAAAAACACAAGGTGTCGTGTGAATAGCCTCGAAGCGTGAGTGTTTGCGTGACTACAGATTCTTTTACATACCAAGACTTCAAAGCGAGATCGTCATGAGCCGTTCTCCTGAAACGGGATGCGTTCAAGTCCGCTACTGCATACACGCACCATATAGTTCACTTTCGCAAATCACCGCTAATAAACTGAAGAATGGGGCAAGGGATTACATGTCAACTGGTGCTGCTACCTAAATACACGAAAACTAAGAAATCTGTTGGCGGTTAGGCTCACTTCCTCAACTAAATAAATTATTTTTAAGCCAGCGCCTCGATCGTCATTTTTTCGTCGTCAATTAAATAATTGTTTTTTGTGCGATAGCGAAAACAAGAATGCTCAACACGTGTACATACCACCGCCACCACAACTATTGTCAAGGTTTCGGTTATGCATGCGAGAGGTTTCGAGAAACGCGAGATTGGTGAAGTTTCATTGACTGTGAAAAGTATAAATGAGGCCACGAAAAGTAATAAGGCCACAACCAGAGCAGACTTTCCCATTTTGCAGCGGCAGTGCGCTGTATGCACGCTCACTAGCTTTTGCACTAAACAGCTACGTGCGCGCATTGGCTAATATAGGTGGAACGGAGAGTAATAGTCAAGCTTTCTCTTTCACATCGATGCACTGAAAACTGTCGGTGAGTTTCTCGTCACTCTTATCTCGTTCATCATGCATACATGACGCCTTGAACTGCGCTAATGGCGATCCTCACAGCACCAGCATCGAAAGACGCCCATGCGGCTGCGGGGTAATTGTGTACATCTGCGATAGAGCATGCGCTTACCAAGTTTTGTTCTGCGTCGCGTGGCGTGGTCATGTGTCGTACACAAGGAGCTTGATTTCCTGCCCTTTTATTATAATACGTCATCGAGTGGAGGTCCACATCTTTACGCAGTTATGTCACTAACCAGTTCTGATCCCAGTTTGAACGAACCACCTGAGTTAAGCGGGTAAGCCAATGAACCATTATCGTTGCCAGTGACACCTTACTCTGGTATTGCAATATACAGAAGCCATTAGTGAAACACGCTATAAAGTTGTCGCAGACTTACGCCAAGTAACATCACCTGGACTGTATAGGTACCATACGTGGTTGGGCTAAAGACTGTATATCGAATATAACTACCGTTATATTTCTTTGAAAACAAATAATATAATCCTAAAACAAATAACAAATAACAAAAAGGTCGCTCATGAGCACTAAGAATCGTCAAACCACTTTCGGTGGGTTTCGTGCACTATTGAGGGGCAATGCTTGCAACGATACTGCTGGCACTTTTTTAAAGCGTTATCTTAACCCAACAATCAAACTGTCGCGAAGGTTCTCAATTTTTACGACGCGGCCATCTGAGAATGATGCTAACAGTTTTGTGGGTGACGCCCGATCTCATGCGTCAAACTACAGAAAGAAATAAGGTTGCTTGGCAACACGAACCACCAGTACTAGTAGATGCGACTGGCCAGCTAGCCGAGTATCCCGTTGTTCCGTTTGGCGGGTACCCCGTCTGGGCTGCTCCGTAGCTTCTGGAAGCCGGGAAGCCCGGTACCTGCTGGTATGACACGTAGCTGGTGTACGGCATGACGTAGGCCTGCGTTGGGTAGTTCTGGTACATCTGGGCTTGGCGCGCGTACTGCTGCTGCAGCTGTAGTTGTTGTTGCAGTTGTTGCTCAAATAGCTTTTGTTGTTGCTCCTGCTGAAGGGCTGCGGCCGCCTGGTAGGCGGCAGCCGTTGCGTTTTGATAGTAGTTTTGGTTTGCCATGGCGTACTGCTGCTGCTGTTGCTGCTGTGCTTCGAGAACAGCAGCCTGCAGGGCATTCTGGATGGACGTGTATGCCTGCGACGGCATCTGCTGCTGCATACCTGGTGTGTGGTAGCCCTGGTTGCCTAAAGGATAGCTCTGCCCTACGGCAGCGGCGTACGCCTCATATCCTGGAGCCGTTGGGTAACTCATCCTCTGGCAATCTGAAACGCACAAGAAGCAAAAAGGTCGTTTGATATAACCCTCAGAGCAGCACATTCTGCGATGCTATTGTCGCCCTTTGCACTTTCTTTGTATTTTTTCACGCTACAGGCCCCATTCTGCGTTAAGAAAGCACCCATGTTATCAAGCCTAGTACGGGGCGCAAACTTGTAAAATTTCTACTCCCAGAGGCTGCTTTCCGAAGTAAAAACCCATAAAAATTGATTTTGGCGTCTTCCAGCAGATATTTTACTTTGCCGATGAGGACTGCTACATACCGCTACTCAGAGAAATAGAGTAAAAAATCAGTAACGTGTTGTGGTTAGCACCGGAACCAGTTGGCTGACCCCAGAGGGCGTCGTATAATTGTACTGTATATGCCACCTAAATGTAACATATACAGTAACCCTAGTATATATGTTCTCGTGTACATAGGAGAGACTTTCCATCCGGGTCTCTGCTGTGCCATTTCATCCTGTGCCTGTGCCATTTTATGACGGGGCCTTATTTTCTCCAGGCGTCGCGTCCATCGCACGATACAAATGCAGTTGTATCGTGCGGCGGACGCGACGCACTGAGAATAACATTAGGCTTGGCGCCCGAAGCACTGGCCGGGAAGAAGGAGTAGAAACGGACAGCACACGTGACCCGGGTGGAAAACTTCCTTCTTCTCATGCACGGTCCTAAATATCCCCGTGAAGCACCCACTGAGGGCGAAAACCCAGAATCGAAACCCGAACCAATCCCATTACCACATATATAAATTGGCAGATTTAACTAGCAGGCGTTACTTGCAAGTTTCGCTCGAGAAAACCATCGACAAAAGTAAATATCCCACGACTGGAGCCGTCTTTCACAGACTTTTTTTTTCCTGTGACCACAACCTCCTCGGTTGTAGAGTCAACTTCATGCGGTACATGCCGCAGTACAGAATGAATGAAAAATAAAATCATCATACAGGGTGTTTCAAGAAATGTGTCCAATCTTCTACGAAAATCACAGAAAGTAGGCGCCTGTGTGCTACTTGCGGCTTTGCCTTTCCTGTGGAAGAAGGCATGCATCTTCAGGTGCGTACGACCAATAACGGCAGTAATTATAGAAATAAACACAATTACCTTTTTTAACCAGCGGTGATAGCCGGTCAAGTCATACGGACGAATTCAAGCCCTTCCTACGAATATTCTATAGCCACTTTGAAATTTTAGAAAAGCGGCCACTGGTAATCACCGTTGAGCGATGAAATGAGCCTAATTTGGCTGGAGAAATCAACACCAACGCGCCAAACAGCGCATCTACCATTCACTTCAACAACGCCCTCACTGACGACACTGTTTCTCTCACCGCCATCAACCGTCAATTTAGGCACTTCGCTTCGAAGCCGCTTATCGACGCTCGCTTATTCTTATCCACCAATGCGAAGGAAACAGTGTCGTAATTGAGGGTATTGTCGATGTGAATGGTAGATATGCGCTGTTTGGTGCGTCGGTTTCGGTTCCGTCAGCTAAACTGGCCAGATTGCATCGCTCCGCGGTGATTACCAGTGGCCGCTCTTCCAAAATTTCAAAGTGGCTATGAACTATTCGTAGGAAGGACTTGAATTCGCTCATTTGACTCGACCGGCTATTACCACTGGTTAAAAAGTAAATTGTGTTAATTTCTACAACTACTGCTGTAATTAATGTTTGCACCCATCTGAAGATGCTTTCTGCTACAGGAAGGCAACGCCGCAAGTAGCATGCAGATACCTCCTTTCTGTAATTTTCAAAGAATATTGGACACATTTCTTGAAACGCCCTGTATGTGAAACACGACTCTTCTGCTTCGTCGCCAGCCAAGCAGCCTAATGAAAGTGAAACGATGTAGCTCTGAAGCCGTGCCTCCGTAGTTAGCTTCACAGAAAAGCATCTAGCCATTGGAAATGGCTTAGAAATTTTCAGCAGCTAAGTCAAGCATTTGGCCTGCCAACTAGGCCTCGCCTAGCCGCCCAACCTGATGGGCTCGGCCGCGCGAGGGCAATCAACTAGGCCTAGCAGAATTTGATTGGCTCGGCAGCACCTGGGCAATCAGCAGCTGTACGAAAGCTAGTACGTGAGTACAAGCGGTCTATAGGGTACACTATAGGCCAAGCATCGCACCTAACGAGTCAGCTACCGCGCCGAAGCAAGCACGCAAGGGCAAGCGGGCTAGGGTTTACTCACGAGGCTATCCTACAAGCGGTCTAGGGTATACTGTAGGCCAAGCAGTTAGCGTCGCACCTAACGAGTCAGCTACCACGCCGAAGCAAGCACGCAAGGCCAAGAAGGCTTGGGATACTCACAGGGCTACCGGTGTCCTTCGAGACCTCCAGCCGGTTCCAATCCACCGAGGCGACTGACTCGCGAAGCCACGCTGCACCCGCTTGCACGCGCTGGCACCCGCTTTTGCCTCGTGCAGAAGACGCAGCCCCACTGCCATGTTTTCTTCTTCTAAAAAATGTGTGTAAAATAGACAAATTGTCCGCCTCTTCCCCCACCAAGGGCATTCTTCTCTATTGCTACAAGCGAAGTTTATTGAGCGAAAAGGAACAACGACCGCACGAGCACTTTTCTCAACTTATCCTCAAACGCTACAGATCGGTTACAAACGCTCCTGAGAACACATCAGCCAAACGTTATAGCGCATTATGCAGCCTGAAATTTACGAGAAGTTCTCAGGGTCAGCCAGAAATCGCTCCCTTTTCTCTTGACAAATCATCCCATATACCCAAATTACGGCGCCAAAAACCCAAAGTTACCGGTCATTAGCTGATTTGTACATCTTGAGCTGCATAGTTGCCGCTGCCACCGCGTGATGTCGCCACATACTCACGAATTTGCTCACAATCACGCTGAAGGTAAGCCACACGTTCGAAGAAGAAAAAAAAGTCACAGCATATCCACTTAGTGAATGATGATAATTGGGGTTGAGCATTCGTGCGTCCGTCTTTCCGTCCGTGCGTCCGTCTGTCTATCATCCAAGCGTCTGTCCGTCCATTTAGTGAACACTCCAAGTACCACCATCTCGCATCTTTTTATTATATATTCATCACATACAAGAACCACCATCCAGCGGACAATTCAAGGACTAAACGAGAGGTGATTACTATGACTACGACAAGGGACATTCGACCCACGGCGTAAGGAGCTTCGGCCCTAAAACTCCAGGCCGGCGCGGATCCCGAAGCACAGTCACAGCAAAAGTTGAAAGATCGGTCTTTCTAAAGCTTTTTTACACACTTTTGGGGCAATAGTACAAGCGCACTTGCATGGTACCCACTACGCTATAAACTATTTCAAGCGACCACGATACTATTATTGGTCATTCTTCGGACAAGCGTAGCGCCCGCTACACAACTCTGAGCCATCACGTGCACTTTGTTAATGCTGTGGCTGACGACGAAGAAGAATGAGCTTTTTGTAATGGGTCGGAGCAGCCTACGACCCACTCGGTGCGCAGTTCGCATGGTGTCTTTAATAGGCAGAATTGGACGCGTGTTTTTAGTAGGCTGAATTATATGAAGAATTATGTTGACGAAAAACGAGGTGCGAAACCACCAGTTATTCAGGTTGGCTATAAAATGAAAGTTCGGGTGCTGGGAAACAAACATAAGTATAGAGGTTCGTTTACTGTTATGTCTTCGGTTGGTTCCCATGCGTTCAAATTCAGTCAGTTGGGAATGTTTTTAACCTAGTCATTGTCCATTCAGAACGAGAAACCCCTACTCTTGGACCCTCTTCAACACCATTGCATATTCACTCGCAATTATCTGCCTCGGTTCCACGCTTGGTTTCTATCCTTATTCCTGCAGCATCACAATCTTTCCCTAGGTGAGATTGTATTCGGGCACCGGTTCGATGACCGGCTGTAGTGTCCAGTCACCAATAAGTTTCACCGTGCGCCGAACACGCTTCAGAGTCATCGGACTCTTTCCAGGCACCGTATATCAATGCTCGACTGACGTGCTCAGTCCCCATGCCAGTATAGTTCATAACGCTAACGGACATACTTCCGAACCGTCAGGTTCCCATGTTTCGCGTAATTTTTTCTCCGTCCCCAGTTACAACTGAGGGACGCTTAAGTGAGTCGTCAGACTCAAGTTATCCCTTCACGCTCTCAGCTGAGCCTGAGCAGCGCGTAAGCGAGCCGGTAGGCTTATCTTCACAAACAGAGATTGCTGCTCCGCAAAGGAGCACTTCAGAGTGCAATGTGCTTCGGCGCTCTAAAAATTCGCGTAAAAAACCATCCCGGTTTAAGGACTTTGTGCCCTAAATTCTTCTTTCCTTACTTGCATGTTGAAATCAGTGTACCATAATTGGCCATTGTTGTGTGTATGCTGTGCATTTATTTTTCGTATTACGTTTAACGTCTACAGCTGGTACGCTGTATGCTGTGAATTTTTAAAGACGATAGTCTTTCTTGGGGGCCTTCAACGGAAAAATTTTGGTCTGTCTGTATGTACATTTGTCTGTTTGTCTGTCCTAACGATACCTCAAACGGCACCGAACGGCCAATCCCATTCGCAGCGCCCACCAATATTGCTCAAGGTTTAGCGTTCATAGTTGTGCGATTGTTAATTAAAAAGCAATTATTGCGCATATCTGAAGCGCCATAACAACACACAGAAGTTTTGTATGTCTGCCTTTATACTAGAAGATGCGCACACAAGAAACTCTAAGGAATGTAGCGTTTTAGCGCGCTGCGCTGACAGTGCAACGCGATGCTCAAAAAGTTGTTGCCAACGCTCTGCTACGACGTCACGGAGGTGGCAGCTGCCCGTCGCTTTGCGTTCTACACCTTATCACCTCAGAAACTGGCACGCATCTTTCTCCAGGAGCTGCACGCCTTCGTTTTCGAAGATAACTGCCAGATGGCACTTGTGTTTACCGTGCCTAGATGCGTTCGTTCACCTCCGCCACACGCTCGAGGAACTCTGCAGCACCTCCAGAATACCCTTCACCGGTTTTCTGGCGCAGAACATCAAATAAACGTTTTGTTCACTCTCTCCAGATGCAAGACAGTCTTGCGACTACATTTGCGGTGTAACATGCAGATTTGGAACCAATTTTTTTTAATTGTATTTTGTTTGTATAAGTGCCTTCAGCCTTGGTGCGCTGTATACGTGGATGTTTTGTTCCCTTCTGATAGCGGTTTTTTGTATTTCATTAGGTAACACTACAAGAAAACGAGGTGGGGGGATGGCAAGGTTAGGTCGTTATAGTAGTTGAAGGTTTCACACGTCCTATATTTGTTATACCGATGCTTCGCAATGTATAAGGTTGCGCAAGTTACTATGCGCCATATGGCGTTCTGCTTTAACAATTGTATAAGGATATTGGAGCCCCACATGCTCATTTCTTTCTAGGGGAGGGGGGGGGGTGATTTGGTGTTGGGCCAATTGGTTCTGGTTTCGGTTCTGGGTCGTCGCCCTCAGGGGGCGCTTCCCGGGAATATTCAAATGCAGTGACTCTGCATTTGACAGTTTCCGCGCGGGTCTCGTGTGTGTCACTTTGTCCCCCTTCCCGGCCCGCGCTTCGGGCGTCAGGCCTCGTGTTCTCCATACATCGCGTCCGACGCACGATACAACATTACGCCTGGCTGCTGCTTTACTGTTTTAAAACGCTTATTACACATGCCAAGTCCGCATCTGTGGAAATGTGGCTACGCGGTGCTCGGCTGATGATCCTGAAATCACAGGTTTTGTCAAATTTTGATGGAGGCGAAATGGTAGAGACTTGTCTGCTGTGGGATGTCAGTGCACCTTAAAGAACACCGGATGGTCGAAATTTCCGGAGACCTCCACTATGGCACCTCTCATAATGATGTCGTGGTTTTGGGACATAAAACCCCAAATATTATTACACATGTTAACACGACTCCTTATCCGACATGAGGCCTGCATAGGATCTTTTAAGAACAGAGTTTGGAACACTGGTGTACCTCTGTCGTAGAACACTGTGCTGCCACGGAGAGGACTGAGGTTCGCAATTCGCTTTATCCTGGGTATTTTTTTACTCACATATTCTTTTTATTGCGATAGCATTCATGTGTACACTCTTGGCTTGTTTTTGCCGTCGCCGCCGTCATACTGATGCGCCAACGCGCGCTAATCTCCCACGCGTACTTTGCCCAGAAGATGGCGTGGGGGGGGGGGGGGTAGATAAAGCTCCTAGAGCTTAAGGGTTAGGTGCTTGTGCACGCGCGCTTATCCTTCGGTTGGGAGAATCGTGCGCCTTGGCCTTTCACCAGAACGATTGCGTTAGTTGTCAGGGCCACAAAGGTAACTTCGCTTTCTGGGCAGGCCCCGTTTGCGAAAAGACCGCGCTTTTCAAACCCAGCAAAGTAACAACTGGGACACTCGTTAGTTCGCATTCATATCTGTACCTGTGATTACGTTTCGTGCGTCGCTTTTGTTAAACAGCGCATTAACGTCAAGCTGTACACGTTGTTAGTTAGCTCTTGTCCTGTGTGTGCTGTTTTCGTGCGTCATTTGTGCGTGAGCAGGGCGCTGCACGTTTCGATCTGTTAGTCGTTCTCAGCATTACATTCCAAGTTGGTGCTGATATGTGGGGTTTAACGTCCCAAAACCAACATATGATTATGAGAGACGCCGAAGTGGAGAGCTCCGGAAATTTCGACCATCTGGGGTACTTTAACGTGCACCCAAATCTGAGCATATGGGCCTACAGCATTTACGCCTCCATCGGAAGTGCAGCCGCCGCAGCCTGGATTCGATCCCGCGACCTGCGGGTCATCAGCCGAGTACCTTAGCCACTAGACCACCGCGGAGGGGCCCAAGTTGTTGCTATTGCATTCCTTGCTTCGCCCTTGCGGCGAAACTGCTACTTTTTTCTTCTCCTTTCGCGCGACAGCGGTTACTGACACCAGCGACGGCAGACAGGGTTCGTCACTCTTGTTGTGGTTCCATAACAGTTTTCGCTGTAAAAAAAATAGAGTAGTCAACGTCATGGCTTGCACTTATGAACGGATGCAACTTCTTGCCCTCTTATGATTAGTCCCTGCCCCCTTCTGCGTAGTTATCAGAAGCCTCGATGGTACGCAATGAGTGAGAAAGCGCTGAAAGAGTGAACCCTTGTAACTCCAGTTGTACAAGACGAATCCTAAAAATGTTTGTGGCAGTCAATTTGTGAAGCCACGTAAAAATAACTGGCACATCCTCCCTCAATTTAGTTCCGCTCTATTCCAACTGCATTGTAGCTTAATGTACACGCTACAAAGCTGCCATCTCATTTTTCGAGAAAGCTGGAGCTGAAGGAATCTATCAGAATATATTTGTCCAAACCTATTATTTCACTGTACATCCGTCATAAGGTTACTTTTGCGGTTTTAGCATTTGCTTCACCTTCACACAATCCCATCAAGTGATGCAAGTAAATCAGCACAGTCAACGAAAGCTCCCAATGTATAAGCCGTACTGCCACTCGATAAAGAACTTACGAGTATACCCTTGAACGGCGATCATACAACTAGAAATCAGCACGAAATGATATCTCATTTGGGCACTTACATCTTTGCAAGCAGCGTTTAGATTTCATTTTATATTTTAGAAAGAGAATGAACAACTCTCACTTCAATAACATTTTGTATAGGCGAAGCGCAGCCGCTGAGCGAAGCAGAGAGATCCAGCCAAAAGGACGCTCCCACCCACACGTTTTTGGGCAGGGGTTTAACTTTAAGGTGTGCACGAGTTGCCGCTGGTAAGATGATTCCGCCTGTGAGAAAGGTAAGGGCAGAAAAACTCGCGCAAATCTTTCAGGACCACCGAAACGTACCTCATGTCGATGCTGAAAGACAGGCAGGAGTCCGTTACACCGTATGCGCGGTGACCGGCCATGGGCAACCTATTACTGCAGCCACTATGAAAACAGCCTCTGCCTTAGAGGCAGAAGAAGCCGCTATCGCACTGGCCATCTCTGTTAAGGCAACTAATTACATCTTGTCTGATTCTAAAAGGGCCCTCACGAACTTTATGTTGGCCGATCACGGCCAACATTCTCAAAAATAACCAACGAAGCGATAAGCTAGAACTTGTGTGGGTGCCCGCTCACGCGAATAATCCAGGGAATGAGGCGGATCACCGTGTAGCCCGAGGTTTAATCAACCGGGACGTGGAATCTTCAGCCCTGGACTTCCCGCTGGAGGGGATCGCCACATATAACGAAATTACCGCTTATTACAGAGAGAACCGCAAAACATACGCGGCCCCACATATTGACCTCACAAGGGAACAGGATACGATCAAGAGGCAAAGCAAAACAATTTCTTTTCCGAGCCCTCGTCGGCTGCAAAAGACATTCGACCACACTGCCAACATTGCGGCTGCCTTAGGGCTACCCAAAATCACATTCCTTGGGAATGTGAGGGGAACCCTCCACCAAAGACATAACTGTCAGCTTCCTCCCTCGGGGAGTGGGAGCCACTCCTATCGTCGACTGATCACCGTGTTCAGGTAGAAGCAGTTAGCTGGGCGGAAACGGTCGTGGCAAGCTACTGGCCACCACCCTCCGCACCTCAACGACCTTGTTGTGCTTTTAAATAAAGTTGTTTCTTTCTCTCTCTCACCCGAGCGTTCCTGTCTTTGTCCCGTAGCGGTGGCGCGGATTTCTAAGCTCCTCACGCTTTTCTTTACAACATGGTGATAGCCAAGGAGGTTTAAAATATTACTTCAACATTCTTGGTGATAGCAACACATTATGTTGTTTTACGAAAGTAGGCTAGCAGTGAACACTTTTGGATTCCATTTCGCGCAACTCAACAAAATGCCCGTTAAAGGAAATACGGCCGCTCCACGGACCGCAGCGGCTTGAAACGCGGCTCCCGAGTAGTCAGGACTGTCGAGATAGCGCACGCGCGCCAGCACTGCACCCTTCCAGCGACGCAACCCCACCTCCTCTCCACTTACAAGGTCACTCTACCCTTACGAAAAACGGGCGGGTCGTTTCCTCCGCTTGATGAGCAACCGATGAGGCCCCACACATGGTCCTGCCGCTATGTTTGGAAGAAGTCTGGTTCCAGAGTGTCTTAATGCAGTAGGCGTTCGCCTTCAAGTGCTACAGAGTGTAATACGCTGCCGAAGTTGCATCCCCATTCCCAAAATGTTTAGGCGTGCGAAGAGTACCCTTTCAGGGGGGCGAAGGTTCGTCGCAGCGACTCCCCCTCTCCCCCCCTTTCTTACTGTCGACGTATGGGGCACTTTGCGCTTCCTCCTCAAGGTGACTAGGGGAGAATTCACGCTGCTGCCCCATTTCAAATGGAGCGCTAACATCGGCATCCTCATCCACTTTGGGGTCACATAACTTATGAAAGGCACCGTTGCTTCACCTGCAACGCTTGATTCACTGCACCTGTGTGCCTAATAATTATGGTATGCCAGTAAATGGCTGATCTCGAGCAGGTGATGCTCAATTATTATATTGTGTGTTCGTGCACTTCAACTTCAGTATTCTTCGAAGTATGCCTGGTGAAAGTTTTTTTTTTCTTGTTTGGTTTTAATGCACCTACGTATAGATAGGCTACGCAGGCCTTTTCCAGTTTTCCCCTGACGAAAAGCGACTGCAACAGCCCAGAAATGATCGATCGTGTAGGTGTAATACGCCTCCTTTTTGCGAAGTTACCCGTGCCTGCGATCACCCCGCCCGCATTTGTTCCTTTTTTCGCGTTTCTCTAACCAGAACATAGAGTCCAGTGGTGTAGCCAAGAGAGGGGGGTGAGAGATTCAAACCTCACAGGTTTTTTTTTTTTTCAACTTTGCTTGCGTATATATGCACGCACATAGTCACGCCCGAACATACATAATGTGTCGGTTGACTCTCCCCCAAAAAGAATTCTGGCTACGCCCCTGGTAAGACTCTCTGCTCATCTCCAGTTCTAACCAGTTATCGCTACTTCGACTCTGTCACCGCCAGGTCAGGGGGGAGGAGGAGTAGTGATTTTTTTTTTAATGAAAAGAGAAAAGTGAGCCCCGTAACTGTTTCTCCGGACGAAGACACCTCAACAGTAACTCGTAAGGGATGGGGGTATGGAGGAATTAAAAGGATAGCATTAAATGGTATATATAGAGAGAGCAAGGAGAGAGCGAGGCGCACGGACAGCGAGCGACAATAGTAAAGAGGAGACATGAAATATGGACACGGTCGCAGGAGTCCGAGCAAGGGGCACCACTCGGTGAGAGCTCTTGTCGGCGTCAGGAGATGGCGTAGGGCGAGCCAGTCGGCCAGAGCTCCGCTGTCGTCGGAGGTCGCAACTGGCCGGCACGAAATCCAGCGAGCGAGTGAGGTCAAGCCAACAAAAAAAGATTGTACTATTGTGCTACCGTACATTTTCATTTACATACTTGCATGCAGGTCCGTCCACAGCTTCTCCTTTCAGGAAGTGGGAGCCTAGGCTTACTTCTTAGTTTGACTACTGCAACAGCTATGACAGCAGCTGTCGTCAAGCATAGCCCAGTAAGGTTCGAAGTGGCAGCTGTTGTTGCCAGTAACAGCCCCCAAGCGCTGCTGGCTCGGCGAGTTGGTGCACGATAAAATGACTTTGCTTTAGCGCAGCCAAGAAAAAGATGCTACGTGAAGGAAACATGCTGTATAGCACTCATACTGTCGTCCGTATTTTTTCCCCTTCTTGAGAGTATGGCATCTACACGCTCAAACTGAGCTTCCCTAAAGAAATACAATTTTATCAGTTCCCAAGGGAAGCGCCATAAGCAGCGGAGCTCAAATTTACCTCTGAAAGGGACACTAGTGTGAAACATTGACTTGGTTTAGATTGATGAACTGTACTCTGGGAACTCTCATATCGCAAGTTTCCCTTGTATTCATTATTGGCAGAGAGAATTAAGGTTGAAGTTTCACTTTAAATTTCGCGCCAAAATCTACACACGTGACGCCACAAATTTTAAAGCTTATTTTTGCGACATAGGCTCGCCGAAAGTTTCTGAAACTTCATACGTCAAGTCTATAGCACTCACAAATAACAATGTACTGCACCATTTTTACAGCAAGAACGTAGGACCAAGTAGACACAGTCAAAATCTATGACGTCACAGTATCTTGTGCGGGAATCTAAAGGTGGCGTCTCCACAAGCATTTTCATAGTTACTGTGTATAAACTTTTTTTTTTTCGCTTACCAAGCGTCGTCTAGCAGTAGGAGTGTGTTTTTTTCGGGGGGGACCATGAAATTCTTCTTATACTCGAAAAACTGCTTCTACCTTTATGTTCTTTAGGCAAGCATTTTTTGGTGCACTATTTTCCTGATACTTCGAAAGCTGCAAGCATTCCAGATACGAACCAAGTATTGATTTCATAGACACCCTATTTGGGTATATATAAAGCACCACTCTTGTGCTGGGCAGTCAAAGCCACCCGATAGCAGCAAAGCTAGTTTCGTTGTCAGAGACTACTGCCAGATTGGAAATGGTTTCTCCAAAGGCTATGCACAGTCCTCTCTTACTGTGTTCGCTGCATCTGCACTGTTATGTAGTTTCCAAGCCTCGCGCAGCAAAGCAATTAATGCAAAGCGATAAGCCTTTTCATTGCAGTCAAGCTGTTGCAGCTCTGCAGGAAACTATTCAGCTACTGAACGTAGAATAGACTCTTGTAAAAAACATTTTTTAGCGAGCAAGTAGGCTTTCACGAGTTGTAAGCATGCAACAGTTTATTCAAGAGGTTAGTGTACTTGTAACTTTGTAAACCCAACAACCTCTTATCAGCGCATTGAATTAGCAATGCCCCAAACAAATAGATACTTTTAAGGGCAGCACAATCATTCACTTTTGAACCTCCCTATATCTTGATCTTGCCGTACCTGTCCCAAACAGGCAAACTGAAAGAAAAAGAAAACATCAACCAAGCACTGCAAGACTGACATGCCGAACCAGTCGAATAAGTTTCACAGAATACCCAAGTCCAGAATATAGCTTTGTAACAGAACAATTGAACAAAACTTAGCGGTCTGGAGTATAGCGTCAAAAACGGAACAAGTGAATAAAACTTGGCATAGCGTCAAAAGCCCTGCACCTCTACTGTGGCCCACTAATGTTTGCCAGTATTACAAATAATTGTTCTGGCTGTAAAGGTAGCACAGACATTTGCACATCTAGCAATGATATTTGAAAATAGCCGAAGCTTGCAAGGCACTATGCAATGCTGGAAGGCTAGGAGTTAGCAATGCAAGAAGCCAAGTGCTTGCAAATGGATTAAGTTTGCAAAAGCAGCACCACACAAGTGGAGTCTCATAGTAGTATGTAACAGGTAAAAAGCTCGTATTAAGTTCATCATAAAAATAGTGACCAAACAAGGAAGATACTGTTATGGCTAAACTAAAATTTACAATAAAGTAGAAATGGTGTGGTTTAGGGATCCTATAAAAAAAAGAACAGTTGACAAAATAGCGGTTGCTCAACAACCATCCAAGACAACATGCAGAAGCGCTGTTGACCACGCATGTTTGTCCTCTTTCCTACAAAAAGTTGGCGCATTGCTTGGGTTAGTGCAACGTACAAATACGAGTGACCTTACAATAGAACTGCTATTCGAACGCTTGCGCGCATCATTATCGCGAGTTCGAATATCACCTGCTATGCCAAGATCACACGCCAAAGCCTGCTTGCAAGCCGCCAGTCAATCTGGTGCCTGTAGGGAACACGTGCAACTGTGAGTAAAAGCCATGTGCTAAAGCATGAAGTAAGTGTTAAGTAGGGCTGTTCAGGCTGCATGAGCTGTGTTCTTGTTGTGCAGATGTGCTGTGCAGGATTGCCACGTGTTTTTCAAGGCACCAGACAGCTGGTAGCATATGGAATAACACAAAAAAGACAAACACCCAAACAGGTTCCCTAAAGGTGTGAAGAAAGGAGAACAGCAATAAAGCAGGTTAAAGACTTGAATGCAAGAAAAATAAATATATTACAGTTACTGACAGCATGCACAATAAAAAAAGGGGGATTAAGTATAGTACACCAAAACACTATTCACATCTCTGATTTAAGACTTAATGTACTAAAACAATTTTCTCATTACAAGAAACTCGTGCCTTGTCTCAGTATCATGTTTTTCTCATCACATTCAAAACTGTTAGAAGAACCAGCCATCTTTCAAAACTACGTCGCAGGTGTTTTCTTTCTTGAAGACATTTGAAAATTTTTATGAAAGCTTTTTGTAAAAATGGCAGTGTAGGCGAACATCCACTACAGCTTGTTCCTTAACCGCTTAGTTCACAATTTGTAAATGAACTTTCAAGAGTGCATACTGCAGTTTCCAATACACACATATATTTGCACAGCTCCAATAAAAACAAAGATACTCATCAGAAAAAAAAATGTGTAAAGATAGGGTTAAGCTTAGACAATGCTCATGCATCAGAAAACTAGAGCAGTCACAAGCGTTTCACAAAACTTCTTGTGACAAAAGACAATTGTTCACCGGGGTTTCGCATCGTGCACCGGATGCTGAAGCTTGGCCACAGCACATGTCATTTGTGACATGGATAAACTATAAAAGACAAACTATGAATGCTCAACAACAACATAAAAGGTATTCCATTTTTATAACAAAACAACTATTACGTATATGCATAAAAACTGGGGATAAAACAACAACAAGACTTAAAAGCTTTGCATCATCTGGGTTAACATAATCCAGACACGATGTTTCTAATTCATGCACCTAAAGCTAGGCACGCCTTCTTGATCTTGGGCCATGGTCCCATATGGCAGTACGCTAGCATTGACTTTACTTACTACGAAACGATTTTACACCAAGTTTGGCTTTGAACAGTCTCACAGGACCTTTCTTTTTTTTCTGCACTCTCATTTTACAAAATATATTTAGATATGCTTTAATAGAATGAACTTGGAGCTTGAAACTACAGGAGCCCATAGAGCCTTAAGCGCGGTTGTGTCAACTTTCGACATCCCAGACTAAGTAAGCATCATTTACGCCTAGAAAGTAACTAATGTCCCGATTTTCTTTCATTCAAAGCTTGTAAAACATGGACGTTTAGATTTTGCTGTATTATACAAGAGTGAATCATAATACAGAGAAAAAACAATTTTTTTACAGCAATAAAAATTTTGCATAAGCAGCAGCACAGTTTTACAACATTAAGAGAGAATGTAGGCTAGAGTTCCAACACCAATTAAGAATGCAGGCAGAGTGGAAAGACTGTAGACAGTCGAAAATAAAAGGAAGTTGCCACATGGCGTTGTCGAGATGTCACACGCGCAATCTCTCGAGGGGAGCGGCACGGCCCCTTGGTGTCTTAGTTCCCAGAGACAAGCGCCATCAGGACCTTTCGATAATCGCCAGAAGTGTCACCCTGCAGAATGAAAGAATGCAGACAAGTGAGAACACGTACCTGACCGTACCCCAAACCCTACCAGGTAGCTTTCTTCCTTATGCTAAAGATAGTTAGCATGCAGTTAAAGCTGGGCAAAGGGTGCGACAGGTATTTCATTGTCATCAGAAAAAGAAAACAATGGCTGGAATTGCCAAAAATCATAAAGAGAATGAGTCCTAACCTGGGCTGTTTCATGTGGCACGAAATCATATCCCTTAAAATGCACACTCTCTTAAATCCTTTACCAGATGTTTGATTATATCTTGAAAATAGAGCACCTTTCAATAATTTGTTCAATTGTTTCAAGACAAGTAGCATAGAATAGGCAAAAAAAAAGAGCATTTTTGTATAGTTTTCAACTAAAAAAAGCTGTAGAGAAAGGGTTAAGGGCTTTTTGTACTTATGACAACGGCAGTACTAGAAGCAGTGCATGCAAGGGTAAAAGCGCCTAGTGCTACCATGTCTCTTCTAGTGAAGATTCAGTTTGAATTAAGCTTCAGCAACTTACCTTGATAGCATCTTCAAGGCTCTTGCCATAAGCTCTCTGGTACTCCTGCTTGACGATAGCCAAGTCAGTCTCACAGCGGCTTACAACAATGCGAATCAAGGTCTTGTCATCAGTTCCAGCTCCCTGCACAAGTTGATGAGCACAGCAAATAATGAAGAAGCCATAATGCCAACTGAAGCGGAAAGTGCAAATGAAAAGTACACAAACCTTCATGGCATCATGGAGCTTTTCAGCAAAGTACAGCTCTGTGTTGTAGACAGATTTCACTGAAAAAGAACAAAAAAACATTTATCTAGGTAAAAAAAAACATGCTGGAAGAAAAGCACTAAGCACACTTATGACATTCGGAAGATGTTGCTGCGACAAAGCACAGATAGTGGCACCACCTAACGATATATCTTAGAAAACAACATTATGGAAAACTCTCGAGTCCACAGCTTACCAACAACCTTCAGCGCCCCTTTTATCAGTTCGTGAGTAGACATGGGCTATTTCCCCAGAACCACTGGTGAGTTGAGCCTAACCTTAGCACCTGTTGTGTGCAATGATGTCCTCTCTCATAAGACGACGGCTGGTTGCTCAAGCAGAGGTGCAACAGCCAAAATAGAATTTGGAGCAATTTTTTGAGCAGCAAAATGTTACTTTTGGAGCACTAAAATGCAAAGTTGGAGCAGGTTATGGGGAAAAATCGAAAGAGACCAAATTTAGAGAAGTATAAGAAGGCTTATAGTTAAAAAAATATGTAGAAACCATTGACCATCACCTAAATCCTGCAGCACGGCCACTGTTATAATAAACAAAAATATTACTTGCATAACCCCACTGAACAAACAGTGATAGAGTCAACATTACAATGTGCTGCATCTGTGAAATCCTTTGACAGACAGTGAATTCAAATGTGTATCTGCCAAGCTGGTGACATTGAAATTCAAGGGATTCGTAAAACTGAGGGGTAGGGGAGGCAAAAAAAAAACTGCCGCAGAAGGGCAACAGCATTGTCCTGAAGTGCTGCATATGGTTACCAGTATTTTTTTCGGTCATCAGCGATCATACTAGTATTCCCAAATAATTATGCACTGTATACCTGCATGCATAATTGAGTATGTGCAGTGCCCCGTGACTATAGTGCTTACAGCCCCGTTCGAATTATATTACGCTTTAACACAGGGCACAAGTCTACTGCAGTGAAGATGGTGTTCTGCATGGGTTAGAACAAGGCCAAGAAAATTTTGAACATCGCTATGCCCTCCCCCACCCCTCTTTTTTTTTTTCTTTCATGATAGGGATAGGTTTCGGGCCCAACTTCTCAGCTCACTTGCAAGGCAAGTTTTATCACCGGGTATTTATCAGCGGGATGACGCAGCTAACGCAACTTCGACAAAAAAATGTTTTACATGCTGTTGCTATGACGACCAATGTGGTCGTCGGCAATGTCAGCGTTTGCAGCACATTGATTCTGTCCACGCGAAAAAAAAAAAAAGCAGAATGCCCTTCCACCTCCAGTCGCTAACATGCCATAGCTGTGTTTGCCGACTAGAAAGTTCACATTTCCCACGAATTGTTGGCAGCTATAGCAACGCATTTTTGTCTTGAAGTTGCGTCATCCCACCTATAGGTATCCAATGTGGTCAGCTGACCGATGGGCACATGGCATTATTGTTTGATCTGGTCGATCGTGTCTCGCGAGTGCCCTGACCTAATTGGAATATATCTTACACAGTAATTTCGGGTTAGAGTCTGCGCGCTTGGATTGGTTGATGGCAGGCTGGATTGATTGACAGGTGGCCTATGTGGCCTCTACCGTAATTACTTGAATCTAACGCGCACCTTTTTTCCAGTCAAGCGAGTTCATAAATTGCATGCGCGTTACAATCGAGTACGAAAAAAAAAAAAAAAAACTCAACACGGTCATTCTTTTGCCATCGGCATATCCAAAATGGCCGCCCCCTACGTGCGTCGGCATGGCGCGTCAGCCATTTCTGCCTATATGTTTCCCATGTGCGAAACTTCGTACGTGTGCTGAGGAGTTCGTCATCTTGTAGTGCATTAGCGTCGACAGCAAGGAAGGACCGACTCCAAAAACTCGAGTGCACCACGATGCCGCTTTTAAAAGAAAAGTCATCGCGTGTGTAGAAACTGACAGAAATGGGCCGCATCGGGGTCGTTCGGAGTTCCCGAAACATGCGTGCGGGAATGGCGGAAACAACAGCAAAAGATTGTCGACAGCAAATCTTCACGCAAAGGCTTCAGTGGACCACAGCAGAGTCGGTTTCCACAAATTGAAGAGCTGCTCGGCGAGTATGTGCTTGAGCAGCGAGCGGCACAGCGGCCCGTGACGACAGAACTGCTCCAATTGCGGGCTATGCAGTTGGCCTTAGAATAGAAAAAGCGCTAATGCGGAGCCAGTTTAAAGCGAACAGGTGCTGGCTAACAAACTTTATGAAGATAAAAAGCTTTTCCCTCCGAAGGCGAACGGGCATATGCGAAAAGTTTCGAGAGGAGTACAATGAAAAGCTTCACAGTCTTCAGAGGTTCGTCCTAAACTAGCGGCACAACAACGGCTATCTGCTTGGGCAAATCGGGAATGCCGATCAGACGCCTCTTTACTTGGACATGCCTAGCACCGCAACCGTCGAGAAGAAGGGGGTGAAGCAAGTTCGCGTGCTGACATCGGTCCACGGTAAAACTACAGTGACGGCAATGCTCTGTTACACGTCAGATGGGCACAAGCTTCCCCCGTACCTCATATTTAAATGGAAGACGCTCCCGAAAGGAGTCGTTTTTTCGAGTGGTGCGATCATGCGGGCCAACGAGAAAAATGGGTGCGCGTTGCAATCGATGTCTTACTTTTTTTTTTTTGTCGTCGAAACCGAGTGAAGGTTACAATCGAGGGCGCGGTAGAATCGAGTAAATACAGTAATTCTCGCTGCAATTAGTGCAACTGAAAATTTCGAGGCTGGTCAGGCATTGTGGCACGTGGTGCAATTTTAATAATTTTTGGTGGTTCAGCACAGCTCAGCACAACGATAGGAAATTATATCAAATGGGCACAATTGGTGCAGTTGTTGCGCTCCTAATCAAGGCCACAGCCAGCTATACGGTATGACAAACTGCTGCACTGTCCGCTCTTTGCCGCATAGCATAAGCCTCTAAAGATCTGTTGGAAATCGGGTTCACATGATTCAACTATTTGTGCCTAGCGTTTCCTGTGTGTTCTGGCACAAGTAAACATGCATTTCCCCAGAAACCAATCGGGTCAACCTATAAATATTTCCTTCCTCACTTTAGCAGTACTTTTTATTACCTCGGTCTTTCTTATGTAAGTAAAGAATTATTTTAGCCTGAATTTGTGAGTAGATGCACTTTGCTACAAGGACATTAAAAATGCATGGTGTTTCACTAAGACTGAAGCTATGCAAGACTATTTGAAATATTTCATTACAATGAGGGTTTCATCACATTAAAGCTTGATACATTGAACTTCAGCTGTAGCTCTCCTGGCAAGCTAAGAACTAAAGAAACCTTGTCCTACAGATCAAAGTCAGTGCCATTATGATAAGACGACCATACCACACAGAATTGAACAATGGAGCTTTTCACCGCAACTAATCACAGATCTTGCATCATGTCAAAAGAAGAAATTTTAAAGGGTCCCTGAACCACCTTTTCTGGTTACTGAAATGCTTTGGAATGAAACTGCTTTCCAAAAATATTTTACCTTAAGGACCTTTTTAGGTGCCTAGAACAACCAAACATATTCTTGGCACACTGATTACATTTATAACCCGTACTCAACTTCGGCTTAGTGCGTGGACAACTTGTAAGTGTAGCGGAGCAGTAAATTGCGTAATTATTACCTATTGGGTGGGCACAGCCAAGCATCAGCAGATGACAGTTTGCTTCTCTCGGAATAGTGCCATTATTCATCACCAAAATTCTGCCATTATTCATCACCAAAATTCCAAATTTTACCAAACATTACTTAAACACAAAATAGCATCAACTTACTACTTACACAATAACGACACTCCTATTGATGGGGGCTGCTTAGATTCGAAAATCTGATCTGGCTTATCTAGAACATAGCATTTCAACTTTTTTTTACAATCCTTATCAATTTTGATAGAACTTGGCAATTTTAGGAATATATGTAGGCTTATTTCAAATATTGAACCACTTTTTTCTAAGATGGGTAGTTCCCAATATATCATAAATCACTATTTATTCATTTATGGCCTAATTAACTAACCATATTCTACACAGCAATGTAAAACTGACAGAATCTATTGAAATGCTCATAGTAGGTAATCAAAATAAAAATATTGCTTCAGGCCATTTCCTGGCAAAGTTGTGGGCTGTTGAACCAGATTTTAAATATACCCTCATTGATAATTGAAACAAAAGCTCTAACTTACACCATTTTCTCAAGAAAATACCATGACAAAATATACCTAACGACACATTACATGTGTTTATCATAGAAACAAACAAGAAATTATAATTATAACCCAGGTAGAACAAAAAATAATGCAATTCCATCACACAAAAGGCCTGAAAAATCTACCCACCATTCACCCTCGATTTAAAGGGCAGGCTGCAAGGGTTTCAGTTTTTTCAATGTAGGATAATGATAGAAGTTGATGGTATTAAGCTATGAAAAGTTGCCAATAAGTGCGCAATGACGGCAGGAATATGCAGACTGTTAGCGAAAACTTGACTTTTTGGCCGATCCTCAGACTAAGTGCTCTGTCCCCCCCTTGAGACGGCTGCTGTCCACTTAGCTTTCTTTCAGCCCTCTACTGTGACAACTGGAACAAAGCCTTTGTATACTTCATTGCATAATACCGCTGCCTTGGGGCATGGCTGACTTTTAGGAAATGTCATTATGTGATGCCTTTTAGATCCTTGTGCCCTTAACTTGGAACATAGAATCCTTGATAAGGATTAGGAAGGTGCACTTGGTGCGATCATTGTCATCCATTCAATGAAAAACATGGAAATGAACAGGAGGAAGCTATGGCTGCCACCCGATCAGCGTGGCCGATGTAGTGGCTTTGAACACTACCCTTCTGGGCCTGCAACAATGGCAACAAGTCCTAAACATTCATTTTACAGGGCATGTGGTGGTGCTCCAAAGACAACTTAATCATCAGGCACATTCACGAAATTCAAAAAAAAATAAATTGGCCATTGACTGATCGACCATATATACGAGCAGAGCTGAAAAAAACCAACCTACATAACTGCAAAAAATTGCGATTCTAGATTCTAAAAGTAGGATATGTAGAGGCATTTCCGTTTTTTTTTTTTAAGTCCGTGGGTACCATTTTAAGTTTGTGGGGACAATTTAAGTCTGTGGGTACCATTGCATTATCCCCAACCAATGAAGTGCATGGAGTTATCTTTAGAGCGTCCTTGAGTGCTCATGTCCATGCGCTTTGCAAATGACTTGGAGTTAGTTGTACTTCCGCTATGGGGCACGTTGCACCATCTTGAAGGTCATTCAAAGCGCACATGCAATAACAAGGAAGACTCACCTATCGTAAGCAGGGCTTGCCTGAAGTTGCCAGACATCTCCTTCTTGATGGCCTCCATGATATCATGGTTGGCAAAACGCACATACTCGCGGAACACCTGGCGTAGTTGGTCGTAGCTCTGGGAGGCCAGGATGGCATTGAAAGTCGACTCATCTGTGCCCCACTTGGCCACACCAGCCTGGTACAGTTTCTGTCCCGTGCGAAATATGTTGAAGGTAAGGGCATATTTCTTGGACAGTGGTTTCACTAATAATGCTAGTACAATTTGAATGACAATGGTACCACTAAGAAAATTTTCAGAATTACAGCATTTTCTAAAAGGGATACTTCATAATGTGTTCGAATTGAAAATTTGAAGGGGCTGTCACTGAGATTTTGTTCAATGATGACACTAACCAAAGGATGATGGTGGTGGCTAGCTAGTGGTGCCACCTGCCAACTTGCAAAAAAACGATCACTAGCCATAACAGTGTGTAGCTTTTTCATACATGACGCTGTACAGAGCTTGGCTGGATCATGCCGCACAGTTCCTGTTATAAAGTCGTGAGGTATTAATTACAAGATTTTTATCTGCAAATCTATTTGACTCCCATCATCAAGAACCTGAAAATGGTCAAAATTATCCCGTCAATTTTTTGTAATTTTGAATTTTGCATTCCGACGTTTTTCCCCTCCTACTTCACACCAATATGCAAGATATCTGCTGTTGTGTACACAGATAAACACTCAACTGAATTCTGGAGCTTTACAAAATAAAACCAGAATGATTACAAGGCAACTCAGGGAACACCTTACCGGTTAAGCTATCACGTCCGATAGTTAAAAACAGAAATCACATTGCAGCGCTACACAACAATAAAGAAGGCTGTGAAAGTGGCTCTTTTATTACATCTTTATTGCCCATAGTATCTAGCTCCAATCACGGAAACGTTTCCAAAGGCATAAACAGAAATAATTTACAAGTGCAATGAATATTCACCTGTGCATCTTCTGCAGCTCTGTTGGCATCTACGGGCACTCCCTCTTGACGTGAACACTGAAAGACAAAGGAAACTTTCAGAGAACAGCTCAAGCAGGGGTACAACAGCCGAAAAAAGATTTGAAGAATCAAAATGTTGCTTTTAAAGCCCAAAACCCCAAATATTAATCAGAATAACAAAGAAGGCTTACTTACACAAAAACAAAAAGATATGTACAAACCATTCGACATCAGTCGACTCGTGCACAGAGCCCGTGAGCACTCTTATTTCAAGAAAGTCAAGTGTGCTGAAGCACCTCGCAGTGCAAAAAATCAAGAGCACATCAGCAGTTTAGCATTTGCACTGCTTGTCAAATTTTACATGCACTGCAAATGCTAATGAGAACCTTTCAAGCTTGCAGACCTCGAAATTCGGCAGATTTGCTAAGCAGAAGCGGAGGGGGGGGGGGGGGGGTGAAAAAATAAGACTGGCGCACATTTTTATTTATTCTTTCTCGGGGCCGCAGGAACGTCTTACACAGCATTGAGTAACTGCCAGCTAGTTATTTTTTTAGACATCAGCAATCATTCCAGTGTTCACACGAGTAACTAAGGAACAAAATGGGGTGCGTCCCATGACAGCTAGTGCCATTAACACCTTCTAAATCAAAATATGCTTTTCTGCAAAACACGAATGTAATGTGGCAAAAGAGGCTTAAAGGGCCCCTAAACCACCCAGACATCGAAATTCAGTTGTGTTGGGAGTTTCGCACGAGTGTACCACGAACACTGAGCCGTGAAAATTTTTTGAAATGGTGCCATAATAGCGGAGTTAGACGAGTTTGATTATTGAAATGTGGTGATCACTCGTTTTACTCTTTCCTTCACTACCTTCCATTGGTATCCTCTCCTAAAGCCACTTTGCCCTCTCACCGAGCATCCCTCCCCCATCTCGCGCGGCATATGTCATCGCCGACACGCTGCTCGAAACACCGTCTGCTTGCAGTTGCCTTGACTCCGTCCCTCTGTAAACTACCATAAACACCCGAATGTAGGCTGGACCAAAAACTAGGTGGACCCCCCGTACTTTGACTCTCTGAAGAATTTTTTAAAATCGCCAAGTATCGCGGCGCACCCTTACCTTGGTAAATATGCGACAACCAGCTGCACTGTGGTGACATTTCTTCTATTTGGACACTAATATTATGTAGTTAAAACACCAGAAGGCCACAAAATGCTGTCACTCGAACTCCTCCGAACTTGAGTTCGACGACGTATGTTTGTCACTAGTAACATCCCAGAGGGTATCATCCCCCGTTCCATCTAATGCGTTACTGATGCAGCATTTGCGAAAAAACAGAAGTACGCCGGCTCAGCACAAGGCTCTTCCGCTTCATAAATCAGTGCACCCCACGATGGCGATTCCTTGAATTGCACCCTCGTGAGCCCAGAGCCGCATGCTATCTCAAAAGCTTTCACGTGGACGCACTCCGTTGTTACAAGTAACGACCTTGCACGCAGCTCCCGGACGAATTCAGCGAGTAGAATTTAGAGTTCGGGGTGCACTGCAGTCCTTCCACGAAACGATGCTTTTGTTTTTGTTGCTGCAGGATGTGCCGCGCTGCTTTTTGCTCCTCCAGTATCGGACCCTATTCTCCGATGTACCAAATTCCCGTTGTGTCACCAAGTTGCCGTGCGCTTCGGCATACACATTTTTATTCTTAAAGCTTATCGTAAAGTGCTGTCGACTTTCACTCATTTCTGAAGGAAATAAAAAAAAGAAAACAGCAGACTGACAGCAGATAACAGAGGCGAAATTCCGTTGCTAGTACAATGTTTCACATAAAAAACAGCGCCAATAATGAGGGACAAGAAAAGGAGACAAACAGCGGCACTGACTTACAACAAGATTTATTTGCTGGAATCGCACAATATATACTTGAGCAGTATCAGACAAAAAAAGGAAAATACAAATCAAAGAAAACAGCATTCACCTAACACCCGAGTAATCATCGTGATAACGCGCCATGAACAAAACGTGTGCCAACGTTCTGAAGAAAATCTAATTCTTGTTGTGATAGAGCAATCGAAGGCCTGCTGACACACGCACTGCCCATTCTTTCTTGCAGCCTCAGAAATTTTGCATATCAACTGATCCCGATGACGCCTAATGACAGTACAATGCTGAAAGTCGGGGACACAACCGCAGTCTCTGCAATGAATGCCGAGGTGGCCCGATACTGTAGAAGAGACGTTGTGAGCGTGCTCTTTCAGCCACTCATTCAAGCACCTGCCTGTTTGGCCGATGTACCCCTTGCCGCAGAACAGGGGTAGAGAGTACACCACCCCTTTGACGCATGGAACGTTCTTCTTGCGATGCTTGATTTTGCAGCCTCGCTCTCCCCTGGAACCAGGATTCACGGCCTTGCACAACCTAGCCAGCTTTTCTGGGGCAGAAAAAAGCAGGTGTACGTCGCACCTGCTGGCCACTTTTTTGAGGTTGTGGGTGACGCCGTGGATATAGGGAATAACGACAAAGCTTCGTTTCTCCCGTTCCTTATCCTTTGTACGGGTTTGAGCATTAATCTAAAGGGCAAGGCTAGGTAAGGCCTACAGTACAATGTATTGTAGGCCTTGCCTAGCCTTGCCCAACAACGCCGCTGCTGGTGTTCACGATGGCAATGGAGGCTTTCGACTTCGGTTGCCCATCGTTGCAAGACTCCCACATTTTTTTCTGCCAATGACCAGTATATAAGACGAGGGCCGACTTTTCATTTCACTTTTTTTTTTAAATCCTACCGATATTCTGGCTTTCACGGTACGTGCTTGTTGGTGAACCACTGCTGTCGTGCCGGCCTATGCTCATACTAACCGTGTCGGCATGGACTGTGTTTCACGCAACCTTAAAGGATCACCAACATGATGGATCCCTACGAAGACACGCTGTCCCAGGGCACCTCTGCACATGATGAGAAGCCGCCACAGCCGCCTTCCCCAGATCGTGGCAACGATATAGGTTGGTATGTACGTTTTATGTTGGCCCACTCGTTGCCACCCGTCCAGTGCCAATGGCATTCACAATGCAGGTGCAGCCCGACCAACAACACAGCACGCAGGCAACAGGACGAACAACAAGCAGCGAAGATTGCTGCTTGCAGACTAACCGAAAGCTGCAAGCTCCTGCTTCACTGATCACAGCATATATGTGCTGCGACACAGATTCAACTTTTTGACGTGATGCAGAGGCCCAAAAGGCCGAGAAAAGAGGAGGGCTTTTTTAATTTGTGGCACGCCGGTGGCTCATAGCGCTGCCATGTGTAGAATCGATCGCGATAACATTCTGCACACGATTCACGTTTACTTAAAATGTTTGAAAAATATTGGAGGTAGTTTTAGGCGCCCTTTACAAGGTATATTTTGCACACGATAGAACAAGGCCAGGAAAGTTGAGAAAGAATGTTCTTTTCTTTTGTGGTGAGGTTAGGGTTCCTTATTGGGAGATTTGTGCCCCTATCTGCCCAATTAGGAGGATTGCTAAAAATTCTGGACTTTTGTGGGAAAATCAAGAGCTGCCAGGCAAGCAAATGGCCAACTTACCACATAACAAAATACAACTGCAGGAGGTTCACATTTTTTGTGCAAAGCTTCTGCTATTGATTTTCAAATGGCAAAGCGTTGCAACCAGCAAAAAAAAAGTTAAGGGGCACACATCACAAAGCACACCTACACCTTTTCTACGCATCTCGATTGGATTAGATATGTACAAACAGTTGGTGGCCAATGCAACCTCGATTTCTCGCTAAAATTAGTGCAAATGAAAAAATCGCGAGGCTGGTCGGGGATTTTGGTGTAGCATGGTCCAATGTCAACAAATTTCACATTTTTGAAACTTTCATGTAGACAATTAGGCATGGGTCAGCAAACTCACTCATAAATCCACTTACTCTGACTCACTCAGACACAGATTGAGCCAATAGTACGGCAAGACTGGGTGAGTAATGTCTGAGCGAGTCAGTTGAAAAAACTTTCACGAGTGTGGGTACGAGTAAGTCTGACTCGGGAAAATCTTAATGAGTGGAAGTACGAGTGAGTCCAGAGCCCAAAATATATGTCACGAGCGAGTATGACTTCCACAAGTTTTGCCGATGTATGTTAATTAAGTGATTCGCACTAAAAGCGTACCGGAGCAGCCAGCATATATAAAAATAAATAATCTCTAGTAAAGCTACAGATGAGAAGCTGACAGCATTCCACAACTGGTGGTATTTATTTACCGATTTTCTAGCCCTGATGCTAAGCATCTGGTCAGTGCAAGCACATACAGAAGCACATTCAAATAAGTGTCTAATAACATTAGAATTGCTAAAACAAAGTGCCCTCAAGGTAACATGTTCCTAGTGTCATTGCTCTCTTTCTTCCTCATACTCTTTCTACAAGTAGCTTTTCGCCCCACTATGCCTCTCTGCCACAAATTTCACTTTGAGAAGTCGCCGTGTCAGCAATGCCTAGTAAGAGGTCTGTTAGAAAAGTATCCGACCTTATTTTTTCCGCAAACACCTGACGGATTCGAAACAAGTGTGCTTGCATCAGCCGACCTTGAGCGTTTGTGCGTATGCGTGAATTTTTTCCCGCCTGACAAGGGCGTCTGTAGCTGGGACGCAGCCTTTGAGTGAGGTAGAGCGCAGAGCTCTCGGTTTTTCATAGCAACGAAAATGACGGAGCAACTGGAGCAGCGCTATTGCATCAAATTTTGCCAAAAACTCAGCAACAGCCAAGTGCAAAACTATTCAGAAGATCAAGACAGCTTTAAGTGACGACGCTATGAGCCACACACAGATTAAGGAGTGGTACAACCGGTTTAAGGGGGGATGCTACACCTTCCAAAAACTCTTTTATTTTTGCGAGTACCTCAGTCAAATTTGGAGAGCCTATGTAGATTTTACTGCTGATTTCAAAAATCTAATTCTTTTTTTGCTGTGACAATTAGTTTTAAAGATATAATGAACTGCGACTTTTTCAATTAAGGCCTAATTAGCTAATTAACTGTAACTTGGATATTGATGTGCAACCTATAGAACCAATTCGGTATGTTCACAGTGTGCAATAAAGTATAAATCATTGTTCTGGGCTATTTCGAAGCAAAGTTGTGGGATGTTGAATATGACATGAAAAATTTCCCCATCTACACTTGAAACAAAAGATCCATTTAGAGAATTTTCTCCAAAAATTATTACAATAAAACTTACTTTACGACACATCCCCTGCATTTATCTTCGAAACAAAAAAGAAATCGTAATGATAACCCAGATAGAACAAGAGATATTGCTCCGGCATTATGGGAAGCACATGAAAATTGTCGTTTTGAGAAATCGAGAAAAAACGTGGGCACACATTTTTATTGCAGAAGATGCAACAAGACAACCTCAAAACGCACCAGAAGCATAGTCTGAATGCATTCTGTGCTCATGCCTCCTCTTCACTAGCTTCCGGAGTTCCAATGAGGCTGTTCTTTTCTTGTTGGAGACAATGCTGCGACGGTGGTCTTTTTCTCTCGCTCTCCTGGCACCAGTACTTGTCGCATTCATGTCCATTTCACCTAAGATTGCCGTTGCAGAATTCAAATTGCCCGTGTTGAAGCGCAGCACTGCTTCTGCAACAGCTGCTTCAACAGCGAACAGGGACGCATGGTGCTCCTTGGGGGCCAAACTCCAGATTACCGAATGTAGGCTCTCGTTGGAGTTCTGCGTTTTGCCGCGTTCGCACCTCTGAAGCAGGGCTCTTTCCGAAAGCCGGGTATAAACCGGTAGTAATGCCTCTGCCACGTCTTTCGGTAGATTGTAGGCATGCCTGGGGTCGGGCTCACCCTTTGCTTTTGCGGCATTGTGCCGACACCATGAAGTTTCACCAGCTGGGCACAGACTGTGGTCCGAGCATTCATCAGTGGAGGTGACGTGGCGGTATGTGGCCATCACAGCCTTTTGCATCTCGCCCACGTCACCTTCATGCGATTTCAGAGCCCGGCCATAATATGTGCTCAGCCTGGTGATCAGCTCACCTGTGAGCCTGCCTTTCCCACCAAGGCCTCTTTTCCCATCGCACTTTTGTTTCTGCACCAGGTTTCTCAATGCGGTGCCCATCCGTTTCTGTACATGATTAATACAGTCTTCCTTCTGCACGTCAATGTAACCATACACCTTGGCGTCTTGTATGGCGCAAAATGTCCTAGAGTCTCCATCAGACAGCATAGTTGTGTAGCGCAGGCCATGGCGTTCAAGCGACCTCTGAAATAGAATTAGAGCCGCCTCCACTTCCATTTGCCCCGCTTTGCTGTTCGTATTTTTTTAGCATTTGTGGTTAGCCTTCCATTCTTGATAGCCCTCACTACTAGGCTTTGGGCCCACCTCTCAGCCTTGGCAAAAGTTGGAAAGAACGACGTAGTCCAACACGTAGCCACTAAATAATTCGATAACTGTGCCCACGCCGATGTGGGAAGAATGGCCTCGCGTCTTCCACGTGCCGTCGTAGCTAACGGCAATATTGCCCCGGTGGCCGAAGCACAAGTCATCATAAATTGTTCTAACCTTTTCCGCACATTCGCTCATAGCGGACTCAGCCGCTCGCGTTGCAGCGGGTGCCAGCGTGTTCTCCAAATGCCGCTGAAACGTCTTGTGGTGCATACCGCGGTGTGAGATGCCCATTGTTGCGAAAATATCGTTCATTTTCGTTTGGCCGTTGCCGGTAGCCACCATCGCCCTCGAAGCGAGAAGATTTACTTCAAACGGATTGCACGTTTTCGTGCCGTTCGCGCGGGGCGAAGTCCATTCATTCGCGATCTCGCCGCACCTTTCACACTGCACTAGCACTTTCACGGCAAGTCCGTAGTCCCGATCCCCTCTGACGATCGTAGCCGGTCCGTGGCAGGCTTTGCAACACAAGGCACCCATTATCGCGTTTAGGATATCTAGATGCATAAGCAGATAAGGAGCAGCGTGGTCCGAGTCCTGTGCGGTTGCCTCGCTACAACTCGCGGTGAAAAAGTCAATTTTCCGTGCAGTTGCTGGCGCCGATGAAAGCCGGTCGAGCGTCGCTTTCTCCCGGGCATGATTTTCTTCAACTTCGGCGTTTGTCACCACCTTGGCGTCGATTCGTAGTCGTCCGGAGTTCGCTTCACCGTCATCGTCGTCGGAGGCAACGCGCTCGGTCGCACCATCGCTGAACGGCCGCGGAGCGTCGACACATCGTTCGTCGGAGTCAACCAAGGGCTCTGATGACTTCGTAGACTTTCTCCCACGACCTTTGCGTTTCCTGCGACCAAATGCGTGCACGGTCCGATACTTTTTTGCGTTTCCAGGCATGGCGATACGATCAGAAGCTTCAGAGTGCTCTGCCGATTTCGAGGCGTCACAGCGGTAACCCTTTCAAAATGGCGTCGGGTCGCGTATGCAGGCGCAAGCCGCGAGCTTCCAGCCAACCGGAAAGCGCCATTTCAGTCACGTGCGCCGTTTAGCCAATGGCAGTGAGCGCGGCTCTTCGTCTTTGAGGCCCCGTTTTTCGAGCCGGGGAAACGCTCAATGTTGCTTACTGAATAAAAAAAACAGCTGAAAACGCGTTCTTTCAAACAAGACCAAAATGGCGCCGATCGAGCGCGTAGTTCCCGCGTATCGTAGAGCCGAAACCTGCGCTATTCGCCCTCAATTTAAAGGGCAGGACGCCCGTTTTCGTTTTTTTAAAGTTGAATAACGATAAAAGTTGATGGTATTCGGCTATGAAATTTTGTAAATAGGTGCGCAATGATGTCGGGAACGCGAAAAGAAGGTCCGCGAAAACTCGATTTTTTGGCTGATTTTCGGTCCCGAAGTGCCGCGTCCCCCCTTAAAGACAGCCACACATCGGTGGAGAGCGAGCCCCGCTCCGGTCGGCCATCAACAAGCCGAAATGACCAGGTCATTGTTGAAGTGAACGCTGTGGTGATTCGGGACCGCCGTGCGACTACCCAGGAAAATAACTATGAGGTGGGCATCAGCACTTTCTTTGCACATTCCATTATGACAGGAGATTTGGCTATGAAGAGAGTTGCGGCGAAATTCATGCCGAAACTGCTCACGGTGGAGCAAATGCAACTTTGTGTTGAAGTTTCGCAGGACATGCTGGATTTCACAAGCAGTGACTCTAACTTTGTGAGCACCGTTATCACTGGTGACGAGTCTCGGGTGTATGGGTACGATCCGGAAACCAAATCCCAGTCGTCACAGTCAAGGCGTTCCGCGTCACCAAGACCAAAGAAGGCCCGCGAAGTGTGCAGCAACACCACAGTGATGCTGAGTGCTTTCTTTGACTCCCGCGATGTGGTACATGATGAGTACGCACCACAGGGTCAATCAATCCCTAAAGAGTACTACAGGGATGTCGTCCATCACCTATGTGATGCTGTACGGTGCAAGAGACCTGAGTTGTGGTCAACAGGAAACTGGCGCATCTATCATGACAATGCTCCTGCACATTCCTCACACTTGGTTCAGACATTTTTGGCGAAAAATCAGACTTGTAGTTCAGCAGGCTTGTTACTCTCCTGATATGGCCCCCTACTACTTCTGGCTGTTTCCCAAACTCAAGAGGGCATTGAAAGGAGAGCGATTTCAGAAAAGTGAGGACATTTTGGTTGCAACGACAGCTGAGCTAAACTCCATTCCAAAAAAGGCCTTCTCAGAGTGCTTCCGACAATGGCAGGACCACTGGGAGAAGTGTGTGGAGTCCCAAGGGAAGTACTTTGAGGAAGATTAGGTTTCCAACGCTCCAATTATGCCATTTTATTTCTTCCACCAAAGGTCAGATTCTTTTCCAACAGACCTCATGTGATGCACGGCCAAAAATGCACATTTGTCTCATTCATTCAAGATATATAGCAATTCCCAGATCAAGAAACGTAATCAAATTAAAAACCTACAAGGAAAACCTAATTTAAGCCCACTTTTACTTTTCAAAACGTCCACAGTCCCACAGTCACTAGAAGATGCCACTGGGATTCCGTTTCGGTAATCAGCCTGGTGTCTATGCTGTGTACAACACTTCAGAAACTTAGCTATGCACAACACACCCTGTTTCACCCAAGCATGATCCCTTCATTCCACGACTACTTCAAAATAAATGTTTTGCCAAGTTGTGCCATTTACATTCAAGTTATTTATGCTGACAATGTCTTACCCTTTTGCACTGTTACCGCAACACTGAACTTCCTCTATGAACCACTCCATATTAAAGGAAAAATGGGAATTGTACGCAGCAGATAAAATTTAAGTAAAGAAAAAGCTATGTAACTTTGGTAAAACTGAAGACATGCTATGTACCAAAACACAAATTATTGTGAAAAAAAAAATGTCCAAACAGAAATACGAAAGGATAAAAAAATATGTCGAGAAACAGCTCACCGTCAACATGGACACAAGTATACGCTGGAAGTCACCAGACGTTTCACTGACCACAGCCTTCTCAAGATCTTTGCCATATTCTGCCAAAAGAAAAACAAAGTTGCATGCTTAGTTAGAAAGCCAAACACTTCAAGCAGTACACATATTGCCATGTATCACTATCACGTCAGTTAAGTAATAAGGAAGCACAAATACAAGTGCATTACTACACACATGCTCAAAAAAGGACAAATAACTAGAAAACCCGGCATATACTAATACAAGCATAATTAATTTACGCTACCTTATTTGTCAAAAAAGCATCTGTGTGCAAAACCTCTTCTGGCATAACGCTGAATACATAGTTGTCAACAGGACAGTTGCCTACATGCACCAGGACTATAACCCAGACCCTCTTCACGGCATACTAGAAGCAAATATGACTAAGTGTCAGTAAGATGAACAAATCGCACAACCGTCTGTATTGTTTAGGCTGTAAGTTCTCTTCATGAAGAATAAATGGTTCAACTCTGCAAGACAGACTCAGGTATGGGCGATTGCCAAGTCCTCTAGGAAACAATTCATCAATACTATTAACATTGAAAACCCATTAGGAGACAGTCACAGCTCACAGCATATAAAAAGGAAGAACATAAAAGGGTAGTAGCGACATCATTGGAGAGATGTACAGCCCAGACCTAATCATCAAGACCGAACTGAGCAGCACGGTCTACCAATGCTTCGCACTAGTAATGCTGCAGGACCGTGTGGCCACTCTGGGGCCGGCAGGGACACAGGATGAGAGGGAAATTGTGCCTTTTGTTACATAATTTGCAGCTGAATAAGTATTGGCCTGGGGAGTAAGGTACAAGTTTATTTTGTGAGGAAAATTTGGGTCGAGGTCTCTCGTGAAATTCTGGATGTTATGAAAAAAAATTGGGGGACCCTTAAGCTTCTCCTTTAAGAGTTGAACACGCTAGTGAAATCCGGCCCCTAGTGCACCCTTCAACCGCTAAGTGCATACTTATTCATATGTTTTGTTACATACACACACACGCACACAGTAGATTGGACCAGCGCGCGCTATTATCGCTGAATGGGCTCGTTTTTGTCGCGAGATCTGTCGAACAAAGTGCGTTGAAGGGGGCCTGAAACACTTTCTCAATCATGGAATGAATTCACTAGAAGAGCTTATTGCCGCACGAATTCAACGCCGCGAAAATTTTAAGAATCAGTCCAGTGTGAATGGAGTTACAAAGGTTTGTCGCATGCTGCAATTGCATTATCTCTTCTCTAGTCCCGACGAAAGAGCTGGAAGCTAAGCAGGGAGGGGTGGCAGGGCAAAGCAACTACCTCGCCTCGTGACCTTGGGCACTTTTTTTTTTCCTTCGAATGCACGGCTTTTTCAGTGTGCTCGCGCGCGCACGCGTAGGCAAGTAGCGGCCTCCCGCGGTTATCTCGGTGACTTGATTTTTCCGTCACAGACGATTTTTTGCTCACAACCAACAGAGCCGACGCCGGGTTTCCTGTAACAGGAGCTTTTTAACGTTATCGCGTTAAAATTGGCATATCAAAATGCTCACAACCAACAGAGCCGACGCCGGGTTTCCTGTAACAGGAGCTTTTTAACGTTATCGCGTTAAAATTGGCATATCAAAATGACCTTGAAAGTCCATTTGCAGTGCTGGAAGAACACACTTTACATCAATTAGAGCCAAACGAACAGCATGTCAATGTTTTTATATATTCTAAACTAACACCTGTAACAAATTACTCTTTTGTGAAAAATTTTGCAATATCTCTACAATATTTAAGACCTACTTTTCTCTCACACACAAAAAAATATGATAGCACATGTAGAGCTCTAATGTCGGCGAACTCACCCATGAGTCAACTCACTCGGACTCGCAGAGAGTGGGATCAAGCCACATGTCGAGTGAGCCCGGGCAAGTCCGGCTCGGGAGAATTTTCTTGAGTCTGAGTCCGAGTGAGTCCAAAGCTCAAGATAGTATATTATGCCAGTCAAAATTTTAGAATATATATATATTATGCCAGTCAAAATTTTAGAATATGTCAAATACTAGCTAAGTTAATGTCGCTGACCAATTTTCTAGACCCCCCTGGCGGGGACCGCGAAATAATCTGAAAAATTGAACAGTCTGAAAAAAAAAAAGGTAGAGCCATTAAAATGAAGTTAATTGGAATTAGAAAAGCCTAAAAGAAGTCCCCAATAATGCTATGCTTCATGCTGTTCTTGAGGACGAGCGAATTTGGTTCTAAAGCAGACTCCTTTCAAATGAAACCTGAAGGGACTAGGAAAATGTGTTTCCTTTAAGAGGAGTTTCGTTTATTGAGAGTTAAAACAGGATTATAATATTGAAGTGCAAAACTAAGCACATTACGGGCAGTTGTTCCATTTAAGCAGCAATTTCGTTTAAGAGAGTTTCGTTTAATAGGAGTCTACTGTATTTATACTACAGTAACATCGCTGGCAAGCGTGTTAGAAATCACTGCCACGGATCGTTGCGGGCGACAAGGTTGGTAGCTCCATGGAACCAAGCAAACAAAACTTGACGCCAGCCGCAAAAAGATGCATGCAACCTCTCGCCTGTTTAGTGGGATAACAACACGGTCTGTGCTTTTTTAGATGCCCTTATCAAAATGCTGCCGTAGCGGCCGAGATCGAACACGCGTGTTCCAGGCCAGTAGTGGAGCACTGTGACCACGGAGTGCTACTAAGCAATCGCAAACAGCAGCAAGCATGTGACACACAAGACGGCTCAAATACACTTAGCACGCAACTAACACGACCACATGCGCAATGATGACCACAAAAACCAACCACCCAGAAAACGAAAACAACCTGCCAGCGTATTAATGATGATAAGGCTGACTTAAAAAGAAAAATCGCAGTTTTGCGAGCCAAGGAAGATCAGAAAGAGCCTCCAAAACTAAGATTCTGAGAGTTTCCTATCTTGAAGGCCACACAACTAGCCACCGCCAGCAAAACTTGACCAAGCTAACAAAAAATCCAACATTGGCGGCTTTCAAAATTGAGCGGTACAATTTAGGCCAGCAAATAAAACTTTGGAACATGAATTCTTTCAAAAAATCGGTCTCCTAAATGCATTAGTGCAATAGGAACCTTGACGGTACATTTGTGAAGTCCGAAATATCCAAAAAGTCCAAATTTTTGGTATCCGAAAAATCAGTCAATGACTGTACAGGAATTTGTTGCACGCTTTATGCGCTATCTCTCTCCCTTTGTACTACCAAGTGCATTGAAAGCTATGTAGGGAGGGAGATGACAAGGAGGAAAGATGCATCCCTTCATCAGCACGTTTCATGGCCTTGAGCACTTTTTTTCCCTCAAACACAAGGGTCACTTTCAGCGAGACCACAGCGAGCCCGCGTGCGGTCACATGGCAGCATTTCACAGTGGACACATGGACTATGCAGCTCCCGATGCTCATATCAACTAATGGCCATGGACTTGGGAATTTATGGCACGGCCATTTGGGTTTACGATGTAATTTATCTAGAGAAGGACGCAAAAATTTCTTGCAGACTTGGAGAATGAATAGTGCATTACAGACCGTGTGCTGCGCCAATTTTCAGCTGACATGTTCTCAGGAGCCTGGCCTACCAATGGGCAGTATTTTCTGGCCATGTTGAAAAGGGGGGCATAAAGCCTCTTTAAAGGTCTTTCGTTCAGTGCTATCCAATTTCCTCTAAAGGACTTAAAATGCACTTTCAAGTAACAACCTGTTGAAAATACCAAGCAAAACAGGCAAAGTTCATTCAACCTAAACATTATTCCAAAATCCAGAAAAGTTATTTTACACGAGTCCTTCATACGACTGAGAAGTGTCATTATTGCTGTTAGTACAATCATAATCACAAATAGTGGGTACTACACAAAATGTTTTATGTAGGAAAAAAAATCTTGGAAAGTGCAGTCTTTGGTGTCTCTATGAAGAACAAAAAAAGCGCAACACAAGTGCAATAAAACTGTTGGCACTGCAAAGTCACCCGCAGAGTACACGCATCATACAAGTGCTCAATTACCAGGGTTGCAGTGCAATGTCCATCATCTGTGAGGTCCATTCAGATGAGAACACTTCATGCAACCGTAAAAAAAAAAAAAAAAAAAAAAAAAGCCCTCTAAACCTGGAAAAAAAAAAAAAAAAAAGGCCCTCTAAACCTGGCACCAAATGTGATAATGAACACGATATCACGGTAGCCTCTAAATAATTCAAAATACAGGGAAGCTCAAAAATTTGTATGACCAGCACTTCTCACACACATGACACGAGGCAATACCAACTCAGGGCCGTAGCAATGTGATACACAGCTGTGAATGATTGCGAGTAAAGGTTGTAAATGTATGCAAGCATACCAAACTTTTAATCATATGGCACATGTACGCTGCCCTGGCTATATAATTAAGCCTTTCAGATGCCAACTATTAAAAAATGTCTAAATATGTAAAATAACTACAACATTACTTCAAGGTACACTATATTATATAGCAACAAAAATAATGAGATAATTATTGAATCTAAGTGTGTCATAGTAACTCATTCTAATTAAGTTGGAATTAAATATATCTTTGTCCTGAAGTCATCGATGCTTACTTTTGACATAAAGAGAATCTAATCTCAAGCTAGAAATTAAGTTCAAATTTATTTTTCGTTATTTCAATTGTGAGCAAGGAAAATTTCTGCTTTTCACATTGCTTACAGGAAGTGGCACATCGCACGACTCGTCGAACGTGGTACTGTCTTCAGAAAAGGAAAAGTGATCATATGTATCAGTACACTGCAAAATGAGGTTAAATGAAGACAAATTATTCATGCAGGAGGATCAACTCATATAATGTACGATATATCTTGCTGTTTCTTAGCCTCTACTTGATGCAAATAACGGAAAAGAGTGGTGTACACAAGTGTGTACATAGCGTCTGAAAGGGTTATGAGAAAGACAGTGCTGCATTACATGACAGCTGTAACTTTTTCCTAATTTCAGTATGCTTTTCCGCGTGACACCCAGCAGGGGTGCAACAGCCAAATATGATTTGGAGCAATTTGCAAAGCAGGAAACTTGCTTCATAATCAAGAAAATCCAAATTTGGGGCAGGTTATGGGGGGAAACCTGCGTTCTTCGATTCTGAATCGCAAATTTCGAACACGATAATGAAAAAAAGTCAACTTATAGAACAGAAAACAAAATGATGGGCAAATCATTCAAGATCAGCTAACTCATGCACAGCACATATAAGCTCTGCTGCTTGGGGTGGTTCAACACAAAGTCTACATCACCGTTTACAGTGCTTGTCAAATCATATGACAGGCCCTGTAAATAATGTGAACCTGCCTAAGAACATTATGGCTTTATGTTTTCATTGCTTGATTCTGAGGGCCCCATAAACATGATAGTTCTGAATGATTGCCAGTAACTTTTTCTATGTCGCCGATCATACCAATACTCATAGTTACACGTCATGTGCATTCACAAGCAATTAAAGAACAAAATTTGCCATGTCTCATGAATGCATAGTACTAGCCCTCTCCCAAACTTAGTAAGCTTTTCCACACAATACCGGTGTACTGCAGCAAAAAATGACCTCCAGTGCTCTGCACATAGGAGAATAATTTTCTTAACTATAACAAGCGATAGTGACAAGGGAGGTAGTACACACAGTTTTTTGTGTGTGTGTGTGTGTGTGTGTGTGTGTGTGTGTGCGCGCGTGTACGCGCACGCTTGTCCCCTGTGTCTGTTTTTATTACACCTTCTCATCATGATCAGCGCACAAAACGACAAGAAAATGAGACCAGCCCATGTGTGAAATTGCTTAATTGTATGATAAAAGCAAGAGACGTGTGTAAGCCAGCCTTCAATCGCTGTTACAGCTTGGTGGAGGTTGTCAAGATTTTTTATGCCTTCGTGCTTGCATATGACATGTTTCTTCGATTAAACTTTCAGTTGTTAGACAGCACTTGCCTCGTGCACCTTCTTGTGTCTGTGCTTTTTTTGTGTGCTGATCGTGATGAGTATGTCCCAACTAGCCCAACTTGCTTGTTACACTTCCAAATACACACTAAACCAACCCGCCTAGTCTACCATTCTTGCCACAACAGGATAAAGACAGGAAATTCTAGAACTGCTGTCCTCTCCTCTTTCCTTCCACAATGGGGCGAAGAGTATTGATGGATTTATGGCCACGCCTGTATAATTGGGAGGAATGCTCCGAATTCATTAGTACCCCGGGAACACTGGCAGAGCTTGATGACAAGCAACTTGCTACATTTCCACTGAATACAATAGCAGCACGTTGTCAACACTTCAAGCGGAGCTTTCTCTTCAATTTTCAAGTGGAGAATCATTACAACCAGCAAAACAAAAAAAAAACTTTTAGGCTACCAACATAAAACACATTGCACTGCAGCAAAAGTGACTTGAGAAGTCTTCAGCGCGTGATGGACAAAGGTCAGACAGCCTCAGTTTTTGTTTCTTCCTCAATTAACATGAGAGTGTTGGTGCATTCAGTTTAGCTATTTTGCTTTGTGGCAAGCACTCTGCTTTATTTGCAGCTGCTAGTAATAGGAACTTCAATGTTCAGTTAAATACGACAAAGGTCGATATTTTTTGGCATGAACGACCGAAAAAATTGGGGCACCTGAGCACTAGTGGTGCGAATGCCGAAGAAAGAGTCGAGCTGATGGCCTTCACTTCCTCCCTTCTCTTCTCCTTGCTATACTGCACTACAGAAGAGTATACACTATGCTTTTATTTTCCTACCCCTCCTCGTTTCTTTCTCCCACCCTCGCACCACACCTCCTCATGCTCCCTTCGATTTCCCACCCCCTTGAAAAACATGCCTATGTTATGCCTTACCCTCTGCTTTCCTCCTCACATTAGCTTCTTTTTCCCAACCCGCAGTTATACTATACTATACATGGCTATGCTATGCTTTCTCAATTTTTCTCTTTCTCTCCACAGTATCTTTAATCTGTTTCTGTTTGTTTCCCTCTCTTTGTTTTATTTATCACTTTCTTCCTTCCTCTCTATTTTTTTTCTTGTCATCTCAACCAAAGCAGCACATTCATAAGGCTCCCATAAAGGCTTATTCTACTAACATGACTGGATAGCGTAGTGGTTATGGTGCTCCACTTCAGATCACGGGTATGAGGGTTCGAATCCTGCCTAGCGAACAATTATGTTGTTTTTTTTTTCAAAAATTTTACCTCTCTTTGTACTCATTCACTTGCCCATCAGTGTTACTGCATCCCATGCCAGACAAATCAACACACAAGTTCAGGGAGAGGAGCAGAAGATAAAGAGTACAAGGAGAACATGTACCGACTCATGATAAAGTAATGTGAATGAAATTGAGAGAATCACCAATGAATCAACGGTGGGTAAAAAGAATGATGATGATTTCTGTTTGCAACTAATGGAGCTTAGAGTTAAAGCAGCTCCACTATTAGAAGTATGAATCAACCAAATCTACACAATGGATAATTATGAATCAGGTGCATTAAAATACATTGAAAGCATGAACTAGCCTAAAATTCTAAATTCGTTTAATATATTTTATTTACTTGCATAATAGACTCACTCACTTAACAGGCACACCTCCAGTTCGATGGTGAGAAATCAGATTATTTTTATTTACATACAAAATAGGCACAGCGCACCCTGAAATTGGCCATGATCAGTAGTTTTGTACTGTATTTGCACGGTTGCGATTGGACGCCCTCTTACTTAACTATGGTGAAGAAAAATAAAAGAAAAAAGACCGTGGCAGCGCTGCGCGAGCTCACCGAGTGAGAAAGAAGGGCCGTTGCCTGCGCAAAGGAGTAACCTTTGTCCCTGCACCGGCGTGGCTCCAGCTGCGCACGCTCAGCATCTAACGTGCAATCGCGTCCTCATCAAGTGCACTTTTAGTTTCCTGTCGAGAAAATCTTCGTTATCGTGTTTTCTTCCTTGTTCGCAAATGTAAAAGCTATTCGGCTTTCAGACACAAGCTGTCCACGTGGTGGCCACCACGTGGACTTCTACAAACTCGGCGGACTTTAGTCGCTATTTCCCGGCAGTGAAGTTAAACATCGTATCACGCATGCTACTCTTGGATCAGTGCTTGAGTGACCTTTTTCAGCCACAATCTTTTTGCTGTCTAGTACAAACTTCCCGTGACAACATGCCGGACCATAGGCAAAGCCTAAGCAGCGTTCATTGCTTTTTGGTGGCGATCGCAGGCGATCAAAGTTGCGTTTTTTTTTTATGGAATCAACGTAACTCTTCAGGTGGCCTGAAATGTGACCAGTGAATTCACACGACGGGTGCCTTTTTTTTTCCTTTTTTGGCCAATAGTAGTAACATAAATACTATGAAAGACAAGTTCCTCCCTTTTTACTAACTTGTTCTATAGGCCTCTCCCCCCCCCCCCCCCAAGTTCCATTACAATTATAAATTCCCCATGCACTTACAGGTGAACAGTGCAGTTTTACAAGCAGAGATACGTAAGAATGGCAAAAGAGGATGTGCACTCACTCTGCTTGTAGGTCTCCTTGATGGCAGAAATTTCAGCGTTGGTGCGGGTGCAGAGGATTTCAATTAGGCAGTCCTCGTCAGTGCCAGCACCTTTCATGGCAGCCTTCAGCTCAGACGCCAGGAATTCATAGAGCGGTGTCATCAGCCCAACAATGACATCCTCGAATTTCCCAGACAGCTCCGACTTGAGATCCTTTACAAGGTCCTGAAAAAGCAAAGCAGGAATGTGACCACTGTTGTAAGTAAAAAAGAAAACTCGCGAACCACAGTCAACAGAAGAAAACCTGTCAAGATTTTCGTTTCTCGGGGCTGAAGCAACTTCGTCTCTACTGCTCTGAATGATTGCCAGTGAAGTATTTCCCACTGGTGATCATAGTTCACACAGCGCATGTACGCATGAGTGAACAAGAGACAAAATGTATTGTGTCGTGGCAGCCACCACACCCTTGGTAATTTTGTCTCACTCTATCGCATAGTACTGGAGTACAGCACTAAAGTTTACATGAGAACCATCCCACAAGTGCGATTAACACTGTGAAAAAACTTGCATGTATAAGACACTTCGTTTGCATCACATAGTACCGGAGTACTGCACCAGAATTTACATAAGAACCATCCCCCAGTGCAAGTAACACTGAAAGAACTTGCATGCATTAGACACTTCGTTTGCATGAAGATGCTCATCATATCCCAAGGTGCCTGGAACAGTATCCGCATCAAGATGCATGCACTTCAGTACAATATTGCAAAACATCACTGGTCTATTGATGCGTTTTGTAGGGGTTTCCCCCCCTCACAAAGATTAAATATAATACTCAGACGCGTGAGTAACAGAGGCCACATGCAAACACAGCGGCAGTACTACTTTGAGTAATGAAGCAGAACCAGAGCCACCCCCCTCCTGCTTTACAAAGGAAAGGAGACTACGAACATAATGACTCTGGGGAAGCTGTTGGGGTTATTCCAAGGCCAGAAAAATTTAGAACCGCTGTCCTTCATTATATTATGTCCCTTTGAGAACAGTGTTAGGGCCATTTTCTGGGACCCTTATGGCTATGCCCATAAAATCGAGTCTCCTGATGAAATTAGGAGAGTTGGCAGGTACAAATTTTTATAACACTTGGTACATCAACCAGGTAGGAGCATTTAACACCATGTAGGGAGCTTGCATTAACACACACTAGAATGAATTATGACTATAAACTGGTGTCTTTCTTTGCATGCGAAAACTACACTCCATCTAAATGACTGCCGCCAGATTGGGCTCGGGAGGATCATTCGACACCAAGGGATCCAGTGCTAGTAATGTATGTGTGCATCTGTATGAATGCATGCCCTGGCCACCATAAATTTGAACTAAAACATTTTGTACATGAGTTAGTTGCCATATCAAAGTACATATCCTTGTTTATTTTAAATAACATGCTCCCCTTTTAATGACAAGGATTGGTTATAGCTTACATAAATTGTGTACTCAAACTGGTATTTCTTCAGTGCTGTGGAGAGGCAAATATGAACACTGTTCAGAACATTTTAAAATGTTCTTGGCAATCAGCCTTTTCCATGATGCTGCAACGCATGCGCGCTTCCCTCGCAGAAAAGTCGCATAACGACTCCTAGTCTCGGAGGCCTCCGTTCTAGCAACGCCAGTTCTCCCGGCCCCTAACAAACCCCACCAAACACCAGAGGGCAGGACAGCAAAATAGAAAAGGCGGATTGCATCTTTCAAGCCAGCTGGTGTGTGTACACAGTACAGGCAGACTTATGAGCACTATGGCTAAAAGGGCACTTTTCTTTTTTTTTTATGAGCACTATGGCTAAAAGAGCTACACTTTTCCGAGTAACCACCGCAGCGCTTGATTAAAGAAGTTTATTGCCACACGAATGAACCACCGCAAAAATTTCAAGAATCCAAGTGCGAGCAGAGTTAAAAGATTTGTCGCACACAGTGATTGCTCACTCCTCTGGTCTCAACAAGTGCACTGGAAGCTAAGCAGGAAGGGTTGGGGGAAAGAGGATGGGGCACGTGCACATCATGACAATGAGCAATTCTTTTCGTTTTTATTTCAAATGAATGGCTTACTTTCAGTGTCATCACGAGCATGTGCAAAGCACATGTAGGCCTCGACACAACTATACAGTTCACGAGGGTCAAATTGGCCAATGGTTATAAATTTCTGTACATGGTGTGGTCATTTTGGTATACGGCATCATTTGTAAAAATAAGAGTGAATGATTTCTAGCTGAGCTTGAAAATGAATTGAAGATTCCAGGCTACGTGCTGCACTATAATGTTTCACGTACTAACATACGGCACTGGGTGCAAAAAGATGCGGTGTAGACAAAGTGCAATGATGAATTTAAACTACCCTATTAGTGATATATATATATATATATATATATATCAACTGCAAGTGCCTGAAGACAATGTTATGTTAACATCACTGTCACTGCCGTAGCCTCCGATGATGGGCCATGCTTTGAGAAAACAGTATGTTGGCCCCGGTAAAACTTCACCGTATGTGCAGACAGCTGAGACCATATCACTCCCCCCCCCCCCCCCCCCCCAAAAAAATCGTGCAGATTTTAAATGAAGCAGCTATCTACTGCAACCACATTGACACTTAGTTAATGCAGTGTTATGCCTGTCACCAAGTAAAAAAAAAATATGTAAAATAACTTCAGCCATTTCTTCCTCACTCCTGCCATTCCTACCCGAGCGATGATTGTGGCAATTGTAGCCAACAGAACGAAGCAATAGAAAATAAAGTCGTTTAGAATTATTACAATGAAGTGCAGCCCAAATTACAATTACAATAGCAGATAAGCAAAAATTGAGAGCTTCAGGGCATGTGGCACTGCATTATCAGCATGAGAGTTTGCAACACACGAGACATAACTTCGACAAATTACAGCAAGATTTATTTGCAGCGATGTAGATGTCCTGATATATCTCTTGGCATGTGCAAAGCCTTTCAAACAATCAGAAACCTTAAACATCTCCTGACTGGAGGCTATTTGCAATGTTTGCACACCAATAACGCAGAAATACATGCACCCCCCCCCCATTCATCATCTGCTTATTATGGAAACAATCACGGCTAAATAGCAATGCTGTTTAAAAGAAATGAAGCATGGGTCCCCATTACTACTCTTGTTGACTGCATTTGAGCAGCAAAGCCTATAAGAGATCCAACCATAAAATCTCCATATAGTGTCTCTGCATGGAAAAAAAGTTTACTCGGAAGTCATATGTGGCCACATAAATCAGGAATACGACATTAACCTCATTGCCTAAAGGCAATACTTTATTGTCTCAAAGACAAAATAAAAGGGTTCAAGTATTTCCCAGCTATATTAACAAACTGCCTTTTATTAAAAATGTGGTACCGAGACCCTCTACATAAACCAATGAAAGCCAAGGATGGGCCGATTGTAACTTCGTATGCGCAATATCAACAGAAAATATTAGCACAAGTGAATCGTAGCTGGAGTCATAAAATTGCGACACCTGGCACTCAAGAGCACGTCGATAGCGAGATTGCCAAGCCCATTCGATTTTCCTGAGGAGTGATGGCCAGGGAGAGACCGGCAGAAAGCAGCCCATCTTGCTGTTTGCCCATCCAAAAGCCCCCCATCTTGAATGCTTCTTATTATGCTTCTTCGTTGCTTATTGGCTAAATGTGGCCATTTTTGCTTTTTTCACTGAAGTTGTGAGCAAACGCATCTTTATTGGAGTTGCCCAGAAAAAACTGCTTGTTGGAGTGCTTTCCGCTGGCCACCCCTGCTTTGGAAATCGGAATGTGCTTGGCACTATCGATATCTGCGTGCTCGGGAAAAACATAGTGCCACGATCCCAATGTTGCCGCTCCAGCCACTCGTCATTTGTGCCAATCATTTTTTGGTTCAGACTGTACATACAGTAAAACAGCCCCTTCAGGCACTTTACATAAAGTCCAGAGCCCCATTTAAATTACAGACGATTCAATAGCTTGTGTTCACATTCTCAGCAGCACAACTAGCCAAAGCCATTCATTGCTGCTTACCCTTGACATGTCAAAGCAAAACTACCCACAGTAGACAATATATAACTGACAGACACAACACACATATTATAACCATCCTTCAATGAAATATCGGAAATGCAGCAGGCATACTTGACCAAGATTACAGCCTGGCAGGAAAGTAAAACCCACAAGCAAGCCAAAAGGCACCTCTACGGCACTCGCATACATCATGCACAACTCACACAATGGGGCCACGACTCACCCGTCCAAACATCTGCTTGTATGTTGTCATGATCGTCTGTCGCTGGTCGCTCGTCCTTTTTGCGAGAATAGCAATGATGGCAGCCTCATCGGTGCCTGCAGAAATAAAAAAGAAAAAAAAGAAAACACACTGAAGCCTACAGAAATCATGCACCACCCATTAAAAATTCACAAGAAAAGAAAATGAGCATGCACAAACTTTGTCATTGTAAAGCCAGCAACCACTCAACATTTCCAGAGTTACCACAAAACACACTTTTGCTCTCATTATAAATGGAAAGCAAGGCATCTCAACTATACATTAAACAAAATTGTATGTGAATTCCAAATACTTCATGCCTACATGTCACTTTGCTTTTTTGCACCTGAACACACATTTCTACATTCAACATGCTTACTGGCCCGATGAATGGTAGCATGAAGTGAGCTAAATTTATCCAAACTTATTATCAGATAATTTGAAGATCGTTGAAATATATTTAAGAAATATTTAAATCCTTTCTAACACAGTATTTAATCAATTAACTGCCATGTACAAAGTAAGATGCCAGTCATCAACTTCTGCAACCACCCATTTCTCTCTTCGCTCGCAGTAACAACCCACACCCACCAATTTTTACCCCAGTGTGTCGTCATCAGAATTATAAAGGCACAAAAACAATGCATACTACATTTAGGAAAACAGAGAACTGATGCAACCCTTTTGAAACAACTAAGTGCCATTATCTGGCAAAGACGTATTACAAACCTTACCTACTGGCATATAGGGCCATCGAAAACGTTTCATGGATGGAATGAAAAGGGTTCAACAGAGCTGCAATGTCCAGCAAATGCTTGCAAGGTAAAAAAAATACTGCAGACGTGTGACCCGTCCCTACTACCCAATCCCACTGGTCACCAGCTTTGCACTACAAGTACAGTTTGTATCAACTCTTCTTTAACCAGAGTTGACTTAAAGGGAGGCTGAAAAGTATTAGATTTATCTGTAGCTCTAGGAAATACCTTTCCTGCACAAGCCAATAAGGTCTTTTCTGATGACAAAAGGCTCAGAAAAAAAAACACACAAGCCAAGAACGTTAACAGCAATGCTGCCTTTGAATTGGTATGGCACTTACAGTGGACTTAATGAACTTTTTTGACAGCTACTATTTAAGTTTATGAAAGGTTATTCCATGGGTGAATCACATTGCATTATAAGAGAAGAAAGGGCTCAGTTTTACCACTTGTGAAAACTTTACAGTAATACACACACACACATGCACATCACATGAATTAAACTCAAGTAGGTTTATATATTATGTATGATCCCCAAGATGAGACTACCTCCCGCACTGATTACCACAAGGATGTGTGCAACTGCTAGCCAGGGCGGCCACATTTGGATACGGTTGAAACTACACCACCTTTGAACTGATATTACTTGGTTTAGATTGATAAACTGCACTCTGAGAACTCAACACCATAAGTTTCAGTATCATAAGTTCATTATTAGTGGAGAAAATAAAGATAAAAGTCTAAATTTCGAGCCGAAATTTCCACACGTGTCACGAATATTTTTCAAACTTTTTTTGTAATTTTGTGATATTCGCTCACTCTAATTTTCTGAAACTTCATAAGCTAAGAAGCCTAAGCACCCACAGATGACAATGTAGTTCATTTTTTTTTTCTCATTAGAAGCTACGTAGGACCCAGCAAAACAAAATTTATGACATCATTGTGTTCTGTGCAGAAATCTTAAGCATTCTCCGCCCGCATTTTCTTTTCATGTGTTTTCTCGCTTACCATTTTTGGGCTTCTGAAATCGTACTTTAGTAATACGTAAAATATCATTTTTCTCCATAATCTGTAATCTCAACAGCACACCTCATAATTAATCCGTAGTCTATCAACAACACACCTCATAATCTTTTGGTTCTAGGATTACAAATTATAGAATATGTACTTTTCAGTCCTAATTAACCTAGTGTTTTCTCTATGGTTTGTTATTTATCATTTGTGAAAATGTACCACCAGCCTCAAAGTCTGCTTGCATCAGAAGGCTCAGAACAAACACGCCAAGTGCAACCAGGAATTTATAACCCCCCCCCCCACCTAAAATTTTTGGACCACCAACCCACACACCCCTTTAATCTTACAAACAAGCACTCATCCTCACCCTCGTGTTGGGTTAATGCCCCTCTAATTATAAATAAGTCCCCCCACCCCACCCCTGGAGTATAGCCTCCTACCTAAGGAGCACTATATAAAAAAAAAAAGGATCACCCTCCTTCTGGTTGGCTGTAACCCATATAAATTGATATGTGGAGTTTAAAGACTAACATGTTTACAGTGTCTTTTTAGCTGCACAAGCATAACATTGCATGTCAGTTCGCATGTTAAGTCCTCTGGCTGAAATCTGCAAGTTAACAGTGCAAACACATGGCTCTGCAGCTGGAAGACGCATTGTAGTACATATAGCAACTGTTTACTTAACTACCCACTCAATTTTTTTCAACAACAGTAAATGACCACAATGAATGCTTCAAAATGTGAGCTGCCCACAGTGCAGCACGCATTCATGCTTCCCACATAAAACATTTTATCTAAACCTGGGTCAAGCAACCATAAATCCATTCTTCCCAGTACTTCAGAGCCAGGAACATCATGTGCCCATAGCCTTGCACCAAATCAAGATTAGTTTTCCCTATGTGGTGAGACCTCAGCTCCAAACTGAGCTGATAAACCAAATAGACTTCTAATATGGTCTTTCAACAGGTAAACAATGGCTTACCATTAGCAACAGCTAACATGGTTATAAAGAGTAACTTAGCTATAAAGAGTTTCATATAGAATGAATATATGCATGGACATAATGAGGTGAAACAAGTAAACACATGGTCAATTTACCAAAGCCCTTCATGGCCTTCCTAAGTGCCTGGGCATCATCTTGGGGATTGAATCCTGGGTTGGGTCTGATGGTGGCCTGTGCAAAAATTTAAAAATGCACATTATGCGAAGTGTGAGCAGTCCCGTTATATGCAAATTAAAACCAACAGCCGCGCCCACAAGAACGACACTCACCATGTTTCTTGCGTTGCCTGGACTCTGCAAGCAGAAAGATACAAGGAAAAGTAAGAAACGGTAAATAAGTACAGAGCACCGCGCACGGTTGTTTTCTAAGTGGGACAGAGCTAGGGGCGGGGCGACGTCGGACGGAGCACCGCCGACACAGAAAACGAAACACAGCGACAGCAAAGCGGGAGGAAGGTGAACATGTGCAGTGACGTTATGGCCACGTGACATGAGTCACGTACCACGACAACGCAGAGCTTTTATTTTGCTTTCACCACAACGCGAAGCATATGCACGTGCGCAGCAGAGGCCGGTCCATAGTTATGGAGGATAGACACATCGGGTAGCGAGCTTTACCAATGGCGGCCTAATGGAAAGCCACGCCAACACGCACGTTAAATATGCCGTCGTCCCAATGCGGCTACTGGGTGACGAAGCAAGTCGCAAGAAACAAACGGATCGCTGGTCATTGTCGCACAGTCAGTCGACCATAAAACGTCGCCATAGCGACGACACATGTTCGCTTTCTAGCGCGATTCGAAGGGCCCGAACTCAGATCGAAAGGCAGCCGGCGATTGTCCCGATCGCAGTCGGGGACGTCGGGCGGAGCGCGCTAAGTGGCCTAAAAACTAACTCACCAGAGAATCCGACTTATTCAACACGGAGTGACTCACCAAAAGTCGCTGTCGATGCGAATGTAGTCAGAGAAAGCGGTTCCCGCTGTGGTCTAACTGGAGCAGTCAACGCAAAAAACCTGGCCACACCTACTGCCGCATCCACGCTAGCGATGGACGGCGATCCGAGCGAGCTGCTAGAACGAGACTAGCCAGCCAACGCCGCGCGCGAGCGAGGTTAGGTCAAGATGGCGCTGCGCGCGCAAGCGATAAACAGTTGAACAAAGGGAGCGGCAACAACCTGACGACCCTCGTCACTAAGTGGATAAATTGCACATGCGGCCTAATTAGGTGAACGAGATCCGACATTGTTCTCGACCAGGCAGAATACTGAGAAAGCTTGCAATCAATGCTATCACCTGCCCACGTAGAAGTGCCCCATCTGTGGAAATCGAGCAACGCCCCTCCAGTTGTGCGCCGATTACATTGCAGTCAACACTGCAGTAATGACGAAACTTCTCCGTACAGCCAGAAGTTCACGCGAAACTGTTTATCGCACACTGATGGGAGAGACAATGCAGAATTGTTCATGAGTAGTCGCCAACGCGACTGCTCCACATTCCTCGCGACTGACCAAAAACACAAACAGCGCGCGATTTCTTGCGTTCATGCGGGTCATGCAGATGTGTTCACATCTTCGTTTGCACGAAGGTCCGCAAAATTTTAAAGCCGGAACCAAAATGGCGACCCAAGTCTTTCTCTACCCAGACATTCGCGAAGATCCTCCTCTCAAAATTGGGAAACAACGGAGTGCGTGCCATGAGCACACAGCTTCCTGGAAAGCAGCGCGCGATGTGTGAAAAAAAAAAAAAAAACAAAGAAGAAACTCCTCTTAAAACGTCGGCGAGGAAGGTGACGAAACGACCTCGAGTATGGGATGGGTGGGCACCACGTACCAAGGCTCTCACGGAGACAACTTGGCGAGCGTACCACAGCGCGACTCTCCCCCGCCATAAAAATGCACGCTGGATTTGCTCCGTCGCCACTGCCGCTTCGCAGGAAGACCCATTCTTCCGCCCCTCCCCCCCCCCCCTTTTTTTTCGCCTATTACGCGAGCTGCCTGGCGTGCTCTGGCGCCTGCCAGGAGATCGAATGGGGCCGTCCGAAAACTTGGCCCGTTCCCAAGGCAGAAGTAACTCGCCCTCGGGGGCGCTAAAAATACGTGCATCAGACTACGCGAGCGTAAAGAAATAAAAGCGTGCGCACGCGAGGCGGAGTTTTTAGGACTGCCTGGTCATCACTACGCGGCTGCGGGACGCGGGCAAGAACGTTACACGCGTTACACAACACGCCCCCTTCCCCACAAACTCCAGTCCGTTCTCATTACCTCTTTCATTCCTGCACTCGCTACAGCTGCAGCACTGGCCGGCCGCGCTTTATCTTTTCCCTCCCTCCTTTTTTTTTTTTTTTTTGCATTGCGGTATAGACTCGCCGTATTTGCATACACAACGCAAACAACTACTGGAGGTCCCATAAGTTAGTAAAAAGCCCAGCGTTGGACTAGGTCATGCAGCTTTGCCAAACCTTCCCGGCGAACCTAAGACGGGACAATAAGTGGGCCTCAGAGTGCCCAGTGGCCATTGCTCCGGATCCTTGAGCCTGCTGCACCGGGAAGCTCGAGTATTATTTTTTCCAAAAGAAATTCCCTTACCCCTTATTGCATGCCTTATCTTATTCCAAACGTGCTCAAGACACCGGGTTGTAAATACAGTGAAATACATACCAGCTGCGCCCTTACCTCAATGCCTAGCGATTATGATGAAATGGGAGCCTAATGAGGGAATGAGACAGCGTCGTTGAACAGCGCGAGTTTCGAGGTCAAGGTGGCAAATGTACAGCAGCAACGGAAACAGATTGCCACAGCCCTGCCGCGGTGGCCTGATGGCTAAAGCACTCGGCTGCTGACCCGCAGGTCACGGGTTCGCATCCCGGCTGCGGCGGCTGCATTTCCGATGGAGGGGGAAATTCTGTAGGCCCGTGTGCTCAGATTTGGGTGCACGTTAAGAACCCCAGGTGGTCCAAATTTCCAGAGCCGTCTACTACGGCGTCTCTCATAATCATATGGTGGTTTTGGGACGTTAAACCCCACATATCAATCAACAGATTGCCACAAGTGATTGGTTGCCTGAGCGGCAAGTTTGCGACACGTGGCTCTGTTTTTCTTGAGCACACGGATATATGCCAAAGCCATTCCATTTTACAAAGCAGCTAGGGGTGGCCGGCGGAAAGCACTCCAACAAGCAGCTTTTTCTGGACAACTACGACAAATATACGGCGACTCGCAACTCCAGCGTAAAAGGGAGAAGAAAAAAAAAGAAACATATGAGCATAGGCACATCTGCTGACAAGCAACGAACAAGCGTTTGTTTAAGATATGGGCTTACAGAAGGGCCGAGATCAAGCTGGGCTGCTTTCCGCCAGTCTGCCGGCCACCCTTGTTTAGGAGACCGGAATGTGCTAGGCTATCAGCACAATGGTCACTCGCGCTAATTTTTTTCCGTTCAGACTGTACCAATGCTAGCTGGTGGATAAAAGCATATGATGCTGTGTGTTAGCCTCGTCAACATAAACCAACATGGCAATTGTTATAGAACTTGTAGGTTATTAGATGAACTAATTATAGTATAGTGGACAATGGCAGCTAATGCAATGTCTGGCTTTCACTGCGCTTCCACACATATGACAGATACTGTATGGACACGTTATAGAGGGCCCGTATGATGTGAAATTCAGCTTGCACTGAATGTGTATACTACCTCTGTGCCACCTAAATAGTACAATCACACCACTCTAGGAGCCGGACAAAACGCAAATTGCACAATGAATTGCATTGGGCACACAGCCTTACTAACAATGCCATAGTTGAAGAATTAAGGTCGAAAAAATCGTTCCTTGCATCAGAAAAGTTTGGCACTTTTAGAAATTTCTGGTAATCCATTCTGGTTATAGTAACAAATACTTTGATACATTTCAGAAAGTTTCCAAAAGCTTGCAAAGTGAATATGACATCACTGGCCCCTATCCTCGATTTGGTCATAGCAATGCGTGTCCACTAGAGCGAATAATTGAAAAGTTAAATAGCACAACTTCATTTATTAACTGGTCGTGAGAAAAGGCATGCCTTCCAAGCAACCACCTGCTGTTCAAGTCATCCACCCGAAGAAACGTAATGCAGCTTTATGCTTTTTGTTAATCTGATTGATATGCTATGATTATAGGCGCAAAGGCCAGATATATGGTCAAGGATCGTGATGCACGCGTAGATCCTGACGGTGGTCCGCTTCGACGCTTATGCCATGGCGGAAGACAGATACTATACGACCTTACGTCACGCAGCCAGCCTTGGCAAGCGGAGTTCTCTGTGAAACTGGCATAGTGTTCGGCCGCACTTTGACGTAGCGATCACGTTTTGGTTTGATGCGCTCACATGATGAGGATATGCCATCGATAGCAATCAACCCAACGGGGCGATTGCGCTTCCAATGCCCGTAAGATTTATTTGGTAACAGAAACCGTGGATACCTAAATTCTACAATTACAAATTCAATTTTATTTTTTTTCGTTAAATGAAGCCTCACAATGACCTCTCCCCTCCTTAGCAAAGGGCAAACACCCACAGAGAGACAATTGCCTAAGAAAAAAAGGACGCTGACCTAGCCACGCGATCATAACGAGCGTTGTCGATATAAGCACATAGTAGAATGCAGGGGAAGTAGGCCGCTAGCCAAGGCAAGAGAGGAGCCACGTTTTTTTTTTTTTTTCTTATTTTCGGACAACGTAGGGGGTGGAGTGGGAGGTTTGTTCTCTCAATGATATATGTTTGTATGCGTGTATACATGTGCCCATATATACGCATACAAAATCTGAAGCATTAGGGAGGCGGTGGGGTGCGAGTTAAACTCTCAAACCACCTCCCTCGCCACTCACTCCACTGGAGGAGTTTCTGCTGGCAGTGGCTCTTGCCGCCTGATCGATGCAACTTCTCATAAATCCTCTAACATTGATTTGGTTCGAAAAGCACTTCCAGTAAAGCGCTTCCCGATTGGCAGCTTACAACTCCCTGTTCGTAACCAAACTTTGTAATGGGTCCTGGTGACGGGCCCTTTAACAAATTCTGCCCAACTTTATTAAACTGAGGCTCTACTATACGTAGCAAACACCAGCTACCGTGTCAATACACTGAAATACATGACGGCAGAGCATATATTGATGCAGTGAGCTATAGATGTCCCATAACATGCAGCAGGTGTTTCATGTGGAATGTCCTGTCCTACTCAACATTGTGTTTTGTGCAGTGCACAAACGGCATTTTTTAAAGGTGCCATAAAAAGGGTAAATGCTGAAACATGACCAATTTTTTAAAATTTTGGTGCCAAGAAAAAGATGACAGTGATATTGGGAACAAGTTAAATCAATTAGGGTAGGTGCCAACAATTACATTGAAATCCACCAAGTAATCACACACAAGCTGGGATACTGAGACAGAAGGACCACTTAGTGCTTCGGTAAACAAGCTTTTAAATTGCATTTCCTTCTATTATTTCACGTATTCACAGCGACCTATGACTTTCCTGTACAACAACATTGCAGGTTCAGACATGAATTAATAGAAGCAGAAGAAATTTGCAAGCCACATTGCGAACAACCCCATCACACCATCACAGGTTGAGCATGATTGCCTAGCTAATAAAGAGCCCTACAACACTTGTTCAGCATGGTAAATAAACGTTGTCGATGTGTAGTCAACGCACCTAAGAACACGCGAGCCAAACATTGTAGTGCAGCACGCAGCCTGGAATTCACAATCAATTCCCTAAGTCGGCTGAAAATAATACCCTTTTCTTTCTACAAACGATGCCATGTACTCAAATGACCACGCCATATACCCGAATTCATGGCCATTGGCTAATTTGAGCATGATGAGCTGCCGAGTTGAGGCAGCCGGGGGAGATCGCTACATGCCCACGCACTCGCTCACAATTACACTCAAAGCAAGCCGTGCGTTTGAAAAAAGAAATTAAAAGTGCTCAAGGTCATGATGCATGCGTGATGTAACTTCTTTCCCCTCCCATCCTTCAACGCTAAGCTTTCCTGCTCCTCCAGGCAAGAGGAGAGAGAAAGCAATTGCAGCGTATGGCAAATCTCTGTGCTAGTTTACCTGACATATTCTAAAAATTTTTGTGGCGGCCGATTTGTGAGGCGATGAACTGCTTCACTGAAGCCACTCAATGGTTATTTGGCAAAGTGTGGCACAGCCCCTTTGCGGTAATCATAGGCGCTAAAAAAGCTTCAAGTGGTTTCACCCATCTCCAATATCCCTAGCTTTATTTTTAAGATATAATTGTTCATATTCTACTCTTTTCAAAATCAAAAGTCCGCTGGAAGTCAGCACTCTGTCTTCTCTGTAACTTTGCTCCAAAAAGTCTATATGTGCACAGCGCTTCTGTTCACCTGTCCACCAGCACTTCTGTCCACCAGTGGCAGCCATTTTTAATTTTTTACGTTTACTTACGTTCATCTCTGAATCAAGCACATCACTGTTGTAATAACAGGAGAGTGTAAGAAGATGGAATTTCAAGGTATATGGAAGCTTGAAGTGGTGAACAGCTGTCAAACAAGGAATACTGCTCCAGTCAACACTTTGAAAAAGGCACTTGTGTCAAGACAAGTCCAGCTGCTGAAGTGTTCACTCATATTCATAGTTCATTGTATTGTCGTTACAATAAGAAGCGAGATGATTGACTCACTTTACTGTCATAAGAAAAAACGTTTCTGTGGTGCCCTGCCATGATCACTGCCCATAACTTACAGCAGCAACCTGACTGCGGCACTACCAGCACACAACTGGAAGCTTGTATACATTACCAGATATTCATGAATATTAGCAATGGTCAAATAAAACTCCAGCTTACATTGAAAGTAAAATCACTAAGATGTTTCTTTAGTATGTTCAGATATTCTGCCTGTCAAACTGCCCCTACAAGGTTACATAAACCCTTTCAAAGTTGTAGTTGTATTTTCTGAAGCATGACAATTACCTACATACTGATGTTGACTTCATTCAAGTGACGATTGAGCTTGCATTTTATGCCTAGCATTGCATGAGCTTGCATTTTGTGCCTAGCATTGAATGAGCTTGCATTTTGTGCCTAGAAGCTTGCATTCTAAGTAAGAACACCCTCAAGACGCAGCCTTATGATAAAACAGATATCCCTTACTCTGCAGAAAAAAATGGCTGAAGTGATTCCGGCAGCAGGATACCAAGAAAACCGAAAGGTCATTCTCTCAAAGGTTGAAGCTTCTAGAACAAACAGAACACAAAGTAGTGTTGTGCTCAATAGCTTCCTTTCCCTCCCTGAAACCCTAAAAAAATAGTAACCCCCTCTGCCAATTAATATTCCGCATCTACTAAACAGTACTAATGAAAACTAAAATGTGTTCATTCTTCTAACAACAAGCTCTTAAATTTCCACTTTTTTTTTTTTTCTGCTGAACAGTGGCTCACATAGCCTGGCAGCAAGTTTCTGGGGTAAAATATGATTAAACTGAGCACAGCTTTTCTGCTACAGAGCAAAGCAGCACAAATTACTTGAAGTGAGAAGCTTTTTTTTTCTAAATGGGCCAAATACAGGATTAAAACTAGTTCAAATAAGGCTGCTTAGACCCATACATACTCTCAACTTTCATCATACAGAAATAATAAATTACTGATCCTTATTAATAATTTATTATTACTGATTTAGAGGAAAGTTGAGAGCATGCGCCAACAGAGCCTTATTTGAGTTAGTTTCGGTTCTGTATTTGGCTCATTTTTAAAAACAAAAAGCTCCTCAAATATGTGACCTAAAATAACTTGCCACAACACAAAACAGCACAGCCGTTTCAATACATCAAGCATTCAGCAGATTACCAAATGAGTAGTGAAGCATTCCAATGGGAATAATGTTAGCAGTAACCGAGACCTTTCAAATTCAGTACAGTTTTATCATGGCTGTGGTAGAATAGAATACTACTCAAACTGTACTCAGATGCACTTACTCAGGGTACAGCTTTTTTTTTTTTTTTTTTTTTAGTTGCCCAGCAACACTTAAAAGGAGGTAGTAACTGCTGTCGCATAGAAGTACAGACTTCGTAAATGAAGCTGAAGCAACCTTTCCAATCATAGCGAATACACTCCAACCTCATTATAACTGATATTTCAGTTACAAGAGAGCAGTTATATTGAGGTTTTAGTGTGCGTGTCTATGTATCTATATATATATATATATATATATATATATATATATATATATATATATATATATATATATATATATATATAAGGAAAGTTCCTTATATATATATATATATATATATATATATATATATATATATATATATATAAAGTGTATACTTAAAGGCTCGTTTTTCCGTCTTTTACACAATATCATTGAGATGTAACAGACAATAATGCCAATGAAAGTATAGGGGAAGATATTAGACCGAATTGTAATGTAAATATGAAGAAAAAGAAGTCAGTGAAAAGATAACTTGCCGCGGGCAGGAACCAAACCTGCGACCTTCGAATAATGCGTTCAATGCTATATATATATATACACACTTCTTTTCCGTCCTGCACGTGTGTGTGTTTGTGTGAGTAGATATACACATATAGATAGATATATATATAGAAGGAAGCAACAACGAAACTTTCATGAACGCATTTACTGACTGGTTCATTAGCTCAAAACGTTCAGTAAAGACTCTTTCATAAAAGTTTCGGCATCCCTTCCTTGCATAGAATACATCGGGTCTAGTGTGTGTGTGTGCACGCGCGCTATTTTTTAATTTAGCCACACTTTTTCATCAAAGTGTTTGCTCGGAAGCTGCCATAGCAATTTGTATTTTGCAATTACCCGCGAGAAAGAACACCTGCTACATATTTTAAAAGTCAGGAATGTATGTACCAGCGAACTACAGTGCAACCAACCATTTTTGTATTGCTCGATTTTCTTACGATCAAATGTTACAGCCCAGTAAACACCAAGCAAAATTGGTATATAAAATCAGACCAAGCATAAAAGCAAAATATAGTACCAATAATATTTCTTAATGATGAAATATAGTCACAGCTGAGACATATCCCACTGTGTGGATATGTCTACATATCGCACACTTACATGTTGACAAAAGTCTTATCACTTACATCTCGTAAACGCTGTCCTGTATAGGATGCTGAGTGAGTAACATGGGCAGCGCTGGAGTAAACAGATCCTGCTCCATAGGCTGACTGCGCATAAGGTGTACCATAACCACCAGGTGTCGTGCCTGCGCTAGGGTAGCCTGCAGATGGGTATGTGCTGGGGGCTGACTGTGTAGCAGGATAGCTAGCAGCAGACACAGGTGCAGGATAGCTACTCTGGCTTGTTGGGTAGCCAGGGTATGCTTGAGCTGAACTTTGATGGCCAGTGGCTGTGGGCATAGTGTAGCCAGGCTGGCTAGGGTGACCAGGCTGACTTGGATAACTGGGCTGGCTTGGATAACCAGGTTGACTCGGATAGCCGGGTTGGCTCGGATAGCCGGGTTGGCTCGGATAGGCAGGTTGGCTAGGATAGCCGGGTTGGCTCGGATGGCCGGGTTGGCTCGGATAGGCAGGTTGGCTAGGATAGCCGGGTTGGCTCGGATGGCCGGGTTGGCTCGGATAACCGGGTTGGCTCGGATAACCAGGCTGAGAAGCAAAACCTGGCTGGGCCGATGGATAGCCCGCAGAAGATGATTGTGAATATGTCTGGTTTGGCACTTGGGGTGGGTAGCCGGGAGTCTGTTGGGCAACTGGTGGTGCTCCATAGACAGCACCCATCGGGTAACTTGGTCTATCTTGAGGTGGGTAGCCCGGATAACCCTGCTGTGGTGGATAAGGATTCCCACTTCCGCCTGGGTAACTCATTGTATCTTGTTACAAGCGGCACTGCAAAGAGGCAGCAACAAACCGTGAAAATGACAAGAGAAACCTGGGCTAGTTGGTGATAGTGTTTTGACCAGCTTACAGTGCTGAAAGGTCGAGAACATAAATATGACATAGGTTGCTCATAAAAATGACGTTCATGCAATATTTAATCAAAATATTGTGGTTTCACTGATTTGGAGTTCGTGTGTGGTAGCACCTCAATGCTTCCAAGGCATTCCAAATAGAGTCAACGACTGAACTATTGGTCCTCAAAAAACGTCCACACCAAGGATGTAAAGAATGTACTAGAAGCACAAGGACTGGGAATATCAGTGGTTTAGATAATTACATAGGATATATTACAAAGGCCTATCACTGCGATGCTTCAATGCATAACCATCGGGTTGCGCGAAAGCTGGCCTGTGCATTTCAACACACTTTCTGCGAAAGCTTTATTTTATCATTATTTTCCCGTGCAATCTTTGTTTCCCTCCCGCTGGTGTCGCGAAGCTTTTTCCTCTACGGGCGGCAGCCTGTAGAGGAGACGCAACAGGTAGAGAAGTTTGTAAATCTGGCTCCTCCGCATCGCTCAATTCTCAGAAATTAGGCATGCAACTGGGTCACTGAACAAGCGAGCAGAAGCTACATACCTAATGTGTGCCCAGCGGGAAACCTGAGCCACGCTTACGTCACGAGGAAACGAGGTGACGCGCGCAGCCGGCAGCCGGGTTGGGCGTATGCGCACGGTTTGTTTACGGACCCGGATAGTAGAGTGTGCGTCACTATATATACGCATGAAGTAAGCACTCAATAAAACTTTGAAACGTAAGCCTGAGAGGTACGCAGAGCCAATAATACAACCCCGATGGACCTAGAACACAGCTTCCTCTCAAGCACCAAAACAGGCCGAAAGTCACGACCGGCAAATGTTGGCAGTTGTTTGCCGACAGTCGAGAGTATATAGCACAGCCTTGCTTCGAATTCAAAAAGTTCTGCAGCACCCTGGCGATGCCCGATGACGACTCACCTGACTTTGCAATGCTCCTAGAAAGTACACAACCAGGTATTACACACTACAATTAATTGATCACCACAGAAGTGATCCCTTCAATCTTGGCACCGCCGTTATCTATGGCAGTCACAGAACACCTCCGAGAATAACGTCAGCGGTCCAGCTGCAGTCTCGGAGTCCGTCCATCTATGGCAGCAAGTTGCTGCCGCCGAGGCACAACGGCAGCACCTCACATCAAGGACAAGAAAAGTGATGCGATGTCACTTGTACTGCACTGCTTGCGCACAGCTATAGGCACAGCGATGCAAGTACATGTTTCCAACTGTACAGCGTGCCATACGAATGTTCGACAGGCCTACAGGGACCAGAAATAAGGGGTATTTCTTGAGCACATTGACAGTGCTATTTTTTGTGAATTCCCAAATTTGCAAGCTTTCCTGCTATAACTCAACCACTATAAAAAAGTAATAATAAATAAAATAGAAATCACAGCATGATTATTACAATGTATTCGCGGCGAATATTGAACGGCCGCACCATTTATTACCATTAAAAAGAAAAGCCACTACAACGCAGCTAGTTTCATTACACAACCCTGCACTTCGCCTGCGCGGCAGGATCAATGAACAGCTTCCAAAATGAAGCCGTATGTTCGCGTGTTGCAGCTTTTGTCCACCACATTCACCGTTTTTCGAGGACTTTGAAATTCGCCTCTGAAAGAAAAACAAGAACAAAGGATGTGAAGTAGCCAGAATCGTGAACATTTACCCGCCGGTGCCTCACCGAGTCGCTTGGAGTAGGCGTCCAACTTGTATGCTGCTTGTTCTAATTTAGTCACGCTGTCCTCCACTTGGTCAATTTGGTCCAAATACGGTTTTAGACACCGATCTATACGAACGGGAAAACATATGCACGCTACATTAACGATTTTCGCGCGGCTACAGTGGTGAGAGATATGTACACTTCATATGACTCACATTTTTCGTTAAGGTCCTCAAGAGCTTTCGAGACATTGCCAGCGATTTGTTTCATATCACTGTACTTTGTTATGGTCAGCTTGTTCATTTCTTCTGTCAACCTGTAATCGTCCAGTGTAGCTGCAAAACGCGCGCAAGCAATTCCGTACTTTAAGCAGGTTTTTACGCACGCCAAAGTGCGCATATTTCCACATTCTGTATGACATCGCACATATACTAAACACAATCTGGGGCGTTGGAAAATACATCGCATTTTGTCACCCATCGGCAACATAAACCATTCTGAATCAGCTGATTCAGAAAAACTCACATGAAAGTTCGGCTTGAATGTACTCTCCTGTCTTTTCAAACATCGCCGCCGCTAGTTCATTTAAAATGCGCGATTCGGTGGCTGTATCTACTGATTCCATAATCAATCAGTAGCAAATGAAATTAAATTAAATATTCAGAGAAACGCCGAGCAAAACAAGCGCAGTCGCGCAGCTCAATTGTCAACGCTAGTACAGTGTTGCCTAATGCTGCGTCAAAGCATACGCTAAACTTGAGTTGTAAGTACTTTGAACAACCTCAACTACATGACCCTGCTTACTGCAGAGCTTAAATTTGGTGTGAGTTTTATATAAATTTATGCGTATTTTATTAACTGTGACACTCACAAGAGCAGTTACAGTAAAATAATTTGGCGCTAAATTTGATTTGTAAATGCGCTATATATATATATATATATATATATATGATATCTAACACAGTAATGCCAAGGAATGTACAGGGGAAGTTATTAGAACCAATTGAATGTAAATAAGAAGAAAGAAAAGTGGATGAAAAAATAACCAGCCACGCTTTTCTTTCTTCTTATTTACATTAAATTGGTTCTAATAACTTCCCCTGTACATTCCTTGGCATTACTGTCTGTTAGATCTCATTAATATTGTGTTAAAACACGGAAAAACGAGCCCTTAGGTATACACTTCTTTCCCTTTATATATATATATATATATATATATATATATAGGGGAAAGAAGTGTATACCTAAGGGCTCGTTTTTCCGTGTTTTGACACAATATTAATGAGATCTAACACAGTAATGCCAAGGAATGTACAGGGGAAGTTATTACAACCAATGGAATGTAAATAAGAAGAAAGAAAAGTGGGTGAAAAGATAACCAATATATATCGAAGGTATCGTCACCATTACCAAACGATAGTAAATACATATACCCGTGCCTAATTATGTGTGATGAGCTTCTCTGGCCACCCACCTTCTCATAGAGATAGATCTTTTTCCCTAGATTCCCCCCCCCCCTTTTTTTTATGCCCCAACTCGGTAATGGTGACCCGACGGCAGGATTTCGCCAGAGGAAGACTGAATATTTCTCTCAAAACGTGTCCTGCCTGGGATTAATATTCGTATGTCGCAGCAGGCAAAAAGTGGTTTATATGCAGCAACATATCGAAGCAACGATACCATCACTTGCAAGAATCTAAGACTGCGAGGAGTAACGTAATGTATGCAAAACTGAGATATGGACTCTGAACCCTTGGAGCACGTGTGTGAACCTTAGAGAAAGGGAAACTGAACTTTCAACATTGGCATATATTATAGTATACCGGGCTTACCGTGAGAGCGGCATTGAACTGTGCGTGCACATATACGTACATTACCCTTACCGCTTACCGTGCGCGCGCGCTATTTCTCAGTCTGAACGTTAGCGTGTTAGCGATGGTGTACGTAGCATAGGTAAACATAGCAGCGCTTTCGGACGCCCGCTTCGAATGCACTGTAGCTTCGAAGCAATTTTGCGTAGTTGAAATATTCACTTCCTCCGTGGAGTCCCATTTCGAATGCCACTAGGACATCGTAAACAAATCGGCAACGTAAATATTTTGGCCTTTGGTGCATGGCTCATATTTTTACTTTTTTTATTACGAAGAGCTACCTAATATTTCTTTGCACGGTGACACAAGCAGACAATATCGTTGTTTTCGATTACTATTCAACTTATCAACCCTTTGATAGGTTGATAAGTTAACTTATCAACCCAGCTGAGGCCCGTAAACCAGTATATAGGTGCTGTGCGTAAACCACGAGGTCGTGACGTAAACGCTATCCCGCTACGGTAATGCTAGTTCCTTAACCCCACTGTTGCGCTAACGGTAAACTATAACCGTCTATTTTGTGCACGGGCACTATATTAGCGTCAGCGGTGCTCCAAAAACAACTGAATGCCGGACAGGCAGCCTCTCACTGGGGAAGCGCCACCGGAGGAACGCAACCATTGTCTGCGCAGTCTATCAGAACAAGGATGCATGTAACGGAAGAGTTCTGGCGCAAGGCGACGCGAGCGTCGCCTTCCGCCAGAACTCTTCTGTTACGTGCATTTTAGCGGTGTTACAGAATGAATGGGCGATCAGGGTCTGAATCACCGTACACAAGCGCGCTCATTTTGAATGCTTGGGCGTTGTCCGTCGTATATCCCTAGTGTAACGTGAGCCGCAAGTGGCAAAGCCCGGCTCTGTGCTCAGCGCTGAAATCCAGGTAACTGGAGCTGTTTGGCGCAAAGAAAAGTCAGTCTAGAGACAGACGTGCTGCAGCTGGGCAACACGCGCGCAGAACAAGGCACTACATTCTGGGACCACTAGACTACGTAGGCGGATGTGCACAAAAAAAAAATAGTGGTGATCATAACGACAGTGCATGTGTCCTGTATATGGCTGGAAGACTGATGCATAAAAAACTCAGCATTTATTAGATGTATAAGAAGGAAATACGGCTAAAACGCAAAAAGGTTAAGTTACGTATGTGTGTATAGATATACACAGGCTACGCATATACAATCCGTGGCATGAGCTGGTAGGCCTCAGGCGCAGATCTTCGCATTTGAGAGTAGGGGTCTTTTCTCATCCTCATCTACTTCATCCTCGTCCTTCCAGTGGTTGTCGACGGCTAGTTTGTAGATCCAAACTCCGATAACTGCGCCAAGGTGCGGGCCGACCACCGGCACCCAAAACCAATTGTACGAGCGGAAGGAAAACACTGCGGAGCCCCAGCCACACATGGCCGTGAAGATCCTCGGAGCAAGGTCACGAGCAGGGTTCAGTGGATTGCCGCAGTTATACGAGAAGGCGTACATGCAGGCGGAGACCGTGAGGCCGACGAGGAGAGGCTGCTGGCCGCGGGATACCGCCATGTTACGTCCATCGGTGATTGCACAGATGCCGAGTAGCAGCACTGCAGTGCTGACAGTTTGATCCAGGAGGCACGTGAGCGTTGACACACCGGGAGCAGGAAAGCAGGAGAACACTGGAGCCGTGGCGTTGGTGCCGTACACAATAGCGAGGTTTACGTCCACCTGCGAAGCATCAGGCCATGGCACAAGAATTATAAGGTGCCGTGACGTGGCTGACTAACGAGCAAGTATGAGGCAATCGAGGATTATTGATGGAGACGGTGAACTGGTGCGGAAAAAGAAGAACGAGAGTTTGCTTAGATTCAGCAAAGTTCGACAATGAGCGCAGCACAGACTACGGCAATAAAAATATACGCAAACAAAAGAAGGGAGGGGGCATGACCACAGTGGAATCTTGTAGGGTGGAACCACGCGGAAGCTTAAGATGAATCAAAGAAAAAGGTGCTAAAACTACGAAGGCCGAACAGACGAAGAGAGCGTGGGCAGAAGAGGATGCAAAAGAATCAGCGGCGTGCCTCCCCCCCCCCCGATTTAATCCAAACAAGTGAACTCCCTTCGAGTCTTACGTGCAGTGATGCACCGCAAAACTACGCCTCAGTGCCGTGACGCACATAAAAAGAATGGTGAGCGCCAAGAAATGACTTATGTAAGATGGGCATAGATTGCGACGAGAAAGGGAAACTTGTGTCCGTGAAGGATCCATTAACGAAACAATGGGCATGAGCGATCAAGTCTAACTTGCCCAGTCTAACATTAAACAAGATTATCGACCATGGTTGTTCCAACTTATCGGATCACTGGAGTGAAAATGAAGACGTCGAATACGCTGCTCGAGCTTAGTCAGCTAAGCTCGCTCCCATCTGGATGCTATTGTCACTTGTGAAAGACTGTTAAGTGTGCCCACTGCAAACTTACCTGGGAAAGTGCGTCGGCGTACACCAGGTAAACTAGACCGGAGGCCAGGAAAGCACCGAGGTACTGTGCGGTGACGTACGCGAGCACGTTGCACCAGCCAAGCTTTCCGATGGTGGCCAAGGCGACCGTGACGGCCGGGTTCAGATGGGCACCGGACACTCCTCCTGCAACCAGCACGCCCAGGAAGACAGCGAGACCCCAGCCCAGAGGTGCGGCAGCGAGGCCCACGGAGCCCAGCTGGAAGACGGCGAGAGAGGCGAGCACGCAGTCGCCGACCAGGGTGAGCACGAGAGTGCCCACCATCTCGGCAAGCGCCTGGCGAGCTAGCGTGTTCTCGATGCAGCATCCGGTCACTTGTCGCCAAGCGCGGGTCACGGTGTTGGGCTTCATGGCTTCTCCTGCTGCTGAATTCCGTGTCCTGCTGACCGCCGCAAGTCTAGTGAACGCGCAGTGCGTTTGCCACTCGTTTTATATAGCTGTTACACGTGGTCACCGTCATTGCAGGTCACTGCGGATGATTTATTGTCGTATCCTCGATCATATACATGAAGCCATAAGCTGAGCTGCCGAGCTGAAAAGCTTTGATAGAAATGACATATGTATCAACTGTAGCCTGAAAACACCTAAGTGCTCATGCGCAGCAGTTTCCTTGCGCGCTATCGTATATGTTAGTGGCCAAGCGAAATCCTGGCAAATCGGCATACGTAAATGCTTTCTTCATCACGAGAATGGCTCGGTATACACTGGTTTGTATTGTATGTTACTAGCTCTACAGCGCTTTGCCTTGTGTCTTTCTTTCTTTGTCTCCGTCTGTATGCGATGTGAAGTTCCTAGTATGAGTGTACCGTATATAGACATTTCTAATATACAGTAACGGACAAATGACGACGGGAACAAAAAACTACGAAGCACAATGTCTTACACAAATCGCAACCTCTTTTTTATGGACCTCCTTGCTGCGCAACTGTTGGAGGTGGAGAATAATGTAATTGTCAGTGTAGCTGCAACGTGTTTGAAAAATAATTAAAGGGACACTAAAGAGAATAATAGCTTAGTAAATTACTTTTGAACGATTTGGAAATCACCACGCCCGCCGGGAGAAGACGTTCGAAAAGCGAAAAAAAAAAAACGCGCAAAAAGGAAATGTGTGGGGCGACGCCACCTCGAAATACCCTCACCAAATGCCGTAACGTCATAGATTTTGACATCGTCTACTGCGTCCTACGTGGCTCCTAATCGGCACAAATGGAGTACATTGACCCTTGAGAGGGTCATATACCAAGTTTTATGAAATGTCGTCGCCAAAATGCGAATTCACTATAAAATTTATGACGTCATGCACGTATACATCAGCGCTGCACTTCAAAATGGACCTTGGACCTCAATTTGCTCCGCTATCATCAACTCATGAAACTATAAATTAACGAAATTACCATTCTTGCAGTGCAACGTGTCAATATAAACCAATTTAAAGTTTTCTTTGCAACTTTTTTACAGTAATTTGCAGCTTTGCGTCTGGTAATGCCGAAATTCAATCATAAGTGCTCCAAAGTATCGTATAACTAATGCTAGTGTCATTCATTCAGGGCGATTTTTATGCAAATTCGATGAACTAACTAAGCATACGGCATTAGCACATGCCCAGGCTGAAAAAGTTGCTTGTTTGGACGCATTTGATACACGTCTCGCTGAACTTGAAGATCGATCACGTCATGATAATTTAGTATTCCGAGGTATTCCTGACAGGAAAGAATCATGGCAAGCAACTGAAACCAAGCTAATTGATTGATATGTGGGGTTTAACGTCCGAAAACCACCATATGATTATGAGAGATGCCGTAGTGGAGGGCTCCGGAAATTTCGACCACCTGGGGTTCTTTAACGTGCACCCAAATCTGAGCACACGGGCCTACAATCTTTCCGCCTCCATCGGAAATGCAGCCGCCACAGCTGGAATTTGATCACGCGACCTGCGGGTCAGCAGCCGAGTACCTTAGCCACTAGACCACCGAGGCGGGGCAACTGAAACCAAGCTAATGACAGCAATAAAATCAGTTTGCGATTGATTTTTCGATGGTGCATGGAGGCACACATTGCCTCAGTTCCTCCAGTTCTAACAAGTACCACCCCATCATAGCAAAATTTTCGCACTTCAAAACACGGAAAATAATAATTGCTCAGAGAAACCAATTTAAAGAACAAAATGTTTCAGTTGGTGAATATTTTTATTACCCACCCACACCACTCGCAAAAAAAAAAAGAACTATTTGAATTCAGTAACACCGAACCTGGCTCTTCCAACTTCAAGCTCCGTTACAATAAATTGTTTTTGAGCAATAAATCGTATATGTGCACGACGCTATTAGTGATTCTGTCCTTGAACTCATTCATAATGCATGTAACAGGTACTGGACTAAATCATACGAATGCACGACGTCGATACAATAGAAAAACGAAGAAACACAATTATAAAACGCCTCATGCAGCCTCATTTAATACCTAACAATTCTTTTTACAAATATAAGCAGTCTAGATAGATATGTGGGGTTTTACGTCTCGACACCACTATACGATTATGAGAGACGCCGTAGTGGAAGGCTCCGGAAATTTCAACCACCTGGGGTACTTTAACGTGCACCCAAATCTGAGCACACGGGCCTACAACATTTCCGCCTCCATCGGAAATGCAGCCGCCGCTGCCGGGATTCGATCCCGCGACCTGCGGGTCAGCAGCCGAGTACCTTAGCCACTAGAGCACCGCGGCGGGGCATACAAAAAGTCTGCAGGTCCATAAATTCCTCTCGTTGTCATCAGCAATCGACACGTGCGACGCGAAAATTATCGCCCTTTGCGGAAACTTGGCTTCCTGCACATGTGCGTGATTGCAATATTTTTTATGGCTCTATAACTTCGCTATCTGCAGGTGTTTCCGCACTGAGCGTTGAGGATGGGGCGTTGTTCTCGCCGCTTCGAAAGATATTCCGTCCTTTGATATAGACATTAAAGCGCATCTTCAGAGCGTATGAACCTACCTAACACTCAGTCACACATGCATAGATAATCCTTGTTATCTGCTATCGCTCGCCTTCATCATCTGCCACTTTCATTGACAATTTACGTGATGCTATTAACTTCGTTTCTTCACGATTTCTGCCATCGCCTTTGATCTTTTCTTATTTGGCGACCTTAATTTGCCCAACTTCCTTTAGGACACACATCTACCCGGTATAAAAGCATTTTCAACTCAGGCAAAAAAAAAAATGTGGTGAACATTGTTCCGTGTTTTTACTTTCCCAACTTGTATACCCAGCGCCCCCGAATTACTTCCAACACTGCGAGAATGTTTGACTTAGTTCTAACTAATTGTGCAGATCTAGTTTCCCCCATACGTTTTCTATACAAAATTTGCGGTCATTTTTTCATAAGCCTCACAATTAACGCAATCCCTCTTCAACAAACTAAGGTTAATGAAGTTATTCGTTATTATAAAAAGGCTAACATTGAGGACATTACAATAAATTAGGCTTATTTCTCGACAGTTTTTTACTAGCTCTGATACTCATTCAATTGAGAATAACTGGGAGATTTTCGTGGACGAGATACGTCTGTTTACAGAAAAATACATTCCCAATCGTGTCATGATTTCGAATAAACAAGCCCATTTATATATCCATAGTCCTTCAATGGTATAACTCATACATTAAGCGAATGTATAACAGATAGAAATATGGCTCTATCACTCAGCTGAATCTTCTAATAAGACGTGTTCGGAATCCTACAATAATGCTAATCGTGCAATTTTGTATTTCCACTGAAAAAAAGCTAAAGATTATTACTTATTCCACACACTACCCGAAACGAATGATCATAACAAATCTGGCGTGAACCCCCTCTTGCGATAGCACTATCATCCTGCCATATAAGGTGACGTATCCCATGTGACGCATTCGCGATCGATCTTAATCACACATCTTCTAAGAATTCTTTTGGTTTAGAGCAATATTCACCTACTGGACACCAATTCATGCGGCGATCTTATAATAGATCCTGTAACAGTTCAATCATCTGGCATTGCTGGACTCATTAATAAGTTACCATTTAACTCAGCTCCGGGTTTCGATGTCCCCTTTTTTGGGAGTAATAAAGTTTTGATCATCATCATCATCGATGGCGTTAGCAGCAAATTTAAAAAAAAAACACTGGCGTTTTCAGATTTATCAAGTTGATCGAAATTATTCAGCAATGGAAAGTGGAGAAGGTGGTTCTCCTACTACATACGTCCGGCAGCTGCTAGAACTCACACATAAATTACCGTCTGCTCTCGCTACGCAGTACGGGTCGCAAACTTTTGGGACACGTAATTTTTACAACCTTGGTTAACTTTCTCGATTCTAACTCATTTTTCACCACAGCTCAGCATGTTTTTTTTTTTTGTAAAACATACTTAGGCGAAAAGCAGCAAGTATCATTTACTGATGGACTTCACAGTATTTCAGATCGCATGTCATCTGCTGTGTTTTAAGATTTTAGTACAGCATTTGACAAGGTTGGCCATCAACTATTTCTTTTCAAACTAACTCTTTTAAACCTCTACAGTAACATACTGAAATGAATTGAACACTTTCTTTGTAGCCGCTATCAGTTTGTTGTTGCTGCTAATAATCATATACCTCACTTTTAACTGAGGTTTGTTCTGGTGTGCAGCGGAAATCAGGGACCACTCATTTTGCTAATCTATATTAACAATCTACCATCTGTATTGACTTCTCACGTTCACTTGTTTGCTGACGATTGCGTAATTCATAGTGAAATAACCAGCACTGACGATTCTAACGAGTTTCAATCATATTCGAACTACATAAGTGCTTGATGTAATACCCGGCGAATGGAACTAAATATTAACAAATGTAAAACTTTGCACGCTCATAGAAATTCTACCACCCTTCCATTCCACCATTTGAATAATATTCCCTCATAGATCCTGTAAATTCGTTCAATTACTTGGGTGTTCATATAATTTCCTGTTCTCTTCACATCGAGTACATAATCGTTAAAGCTAACAGCACGCTTCGTCACCCTAAATTAGAGTATGCTGCAGCATTGTGGACTCAAACATCAAAGACCTCATATTTTGTCTAGAGTTCGTTCAAAATAATGCAGTTAGATCTATTTATAACCGTACATCCAGCACATCTTCAATGAAAGTTAACCTATATGTCTTCCATCACTAGCATCTATAGGGGAAGAAAATAGTTCGCTTAACTTCGTTTCATAAGTTATACGATCATCATTTTCTTCCAAAAGGACTTCATTTCACAGCCACATTACTTATCACACCGTATCGATCATCGCTTCAAGGTCAGAATTCCTACAGAAAATACTAACACTCTCAATCATTCCTTTTCCCCAAGAACATCTCGGCATTGGAACCGCGTTCTTATTTACATAGCCACAACCAATGATGACAAACTTTATCGCAAGACAGTAGCTAGTATTACTTAACTTGGAAATTATAACATGTTCTTGTTACTGTTCTTGCTGCCGAGTAATTAATAACAAGTTAGCTAACCTTTTATATGCATGAATTGGTGTCATGTAACCTTGTTCGTTCCTGTTAGCACTAGCACTTCTTCGGCAAAGCAGTTTCTAACTACATTGTATGTATACTGTTGCTACCAGTCGGTTCTTGTACAACTTCCTGTTTACCAATGAATATATATATATATATATATATATATATATATATATATATATATATAGGAGAGAGAGAGAGTAGAGAGTCAAGTTGGTATCGTCCGTGAAAACGGTAGCAATGGAAGTGTTTATTTCGACAGTTTCGACCAGAGTCTGGCCTTCGTATTCATATATTAACTTGATATACGTATATTCCTCAAGAAAATGAAAGTGCATTTGTTGTTTCCCTGATGCTGTCGATAATTCGCCATTCGGTTAATACGGACAGATTTTCCAGTCCCTGCACGTTACAACTACCACGCAGCATGATTTTAAAAGACAGGAACGGCGTTGTGCGAAGCGAACGAAGCCCATGTTGTTCCCAGTAGACTGGAGCAGCCATGCACCACAACTTTTTCGTTATTGAAGATTAATTAGTAATAACTGTATTGATAGTTCGACAAGCACTCACGAAATTATCTTGGTGTCAGTGAGGCATATGATGGCCTGTTCAAATGACGTCTAACTGCGCTGTTTGCAGAAACGTACTGATTGTGATTGCGTTTTCATTTTTTTTTCAGCTAATAAAGAGGACTGAATCGAAAAAAAATCTTTGTATTTATAGTTAGGTGCTCATCAGACAACTCTATATCTTATTCATTTATTAAGCTCTTAGTGTCAATTAACTCTACAGAGGGGGGTGTTAAAAATGTGAAAAAGAAGAGTGAAAGTACAAAGAAGCAGTAGTACATTGTTTCTGATTTCGTAACAATAGTTGATGAGACGCATAACCAAAATTAGTCGAAGAGACAATTACGCCAAGGAATGCACAGATTATGTTGCCTTTAACTGCAGTGTACCAATTCTGACGTAAATTGAAAAAATAAATCTGTGAAAAATCGCCCCTTCCGTCAGTGAGATTATGAGAGGCACAGTACCACATGAGTTTATAGCAGAAGTATACGTACTAAAAAAAAGAACAGTCCAATGTTCTGAATTATACAACAAGAGCTCTTAAATACAAGGTACAAGTAACAGTGCAATGTTGTTAACTATACAATAATGGCTGTTTGAGGTTAATTGTTGTTAACTATGCAATAAAGGCTGTCTGAGATTGTGAAAATTTACCCCGACTCGGGTTAACCTCACGTGATCGGGACGTAATGCTTGCTGCATGTGCACGCTGACAAAGCGTGAGAATCAAATCGGCGAACGTGAGCGGCACGAACGTACCCGTACTTAATACAGAAATACGGTGCGCAAATACGGTGAGGCAGATATGGTAGCGCTCCTCCTCTCCAGTGACAGTGCGTCCCTCGGAAGACAGGTCCCTCGTTGACAGCGCATAGGCTGGCAGGTCACAACGAGGTGTAACAACCACACAGTAATTTTTGAAATAGCTTTTGTGGTGTTGGGTGCATTCACTCGCAAAAAGTCAACGCCCGGGAAAGGATGAGCGGTATGGTGATACCATGCCGCGTTTGCGTAACTGGCTGAACGAACCTATTGTCGATTACATATTCGGCGAATGTCTTCTAGTTTGGTCCTACAGCAGCCTCCTCATTGAAGTTACCCATCGCCTTCAATGGAGAACCTTCGCAGTATAAGAACTGTTTATTTAATTTTCGATTGACGTATGAGGCCAATTTTTACTGGAGCAGCATGTGGTGTAAACTTTGTCTCATTTGATGGCCAAAATGATGACTTCATTCGTGATTTTTTTTTCTGGTGAAACTTACAAACCTCCGTCGTCTGATAATATTTTTTAAGGGCCAGTAAACAACCCCGAGGTCCAAAAATTGTTATCAAGAGAAATATGCGCACTTTTACTTCGTGAACATGCTGCCGCAAAAATTTTGCAGATGCGTGCTATATTAAGGAAGTTACAGGGGCTACAACATCGGTTTGAGTTGGTTTCAAATTTTAGCGCGGCCTCGCCACTCTTCTCTCTCACAGGGAGGGGAAGACATAAAGTCGTCGTCGTGATTCATTTAGACCAATCGACGAGCGGCGTGCTACGTGAAGTCATTGATCAGCGACATTGCGTCACTGACCATGAAAGGAGGATTGGTCAGGCGTAGAAAAGGAGTGCGGGGATTGTATTTCAAAACAGAGGCCCATGCTTGGCTTGCCGCGCTATAATATTCTGCAAACGGGATCGCCATGGTCTACTCTACGAATTGCCGAGCTTTCTTGAAGGGTGTAAAAAAAAAGTCAGAGCCTGTTGACTGGCCCTTTGACAGACAGTATACCTTCAGTAGAATAAACATTCCGTACTTCGATATTGATCCACAGCTCAATATTACACAATAGAAAATGCTAACATAGTACGCTTTGACAAAATTTCTGGAGAGGTATGTGGCAGAAACAGTAAGAGTAATTAATGAGTTTCGAATAGCTTACCCGAACGCTTTTGCTTTATACGTAAGCCATAGTTGGTACTAAATTGAAAAACGAGATGCTCATAGAAATTAGTTTTCTGATAAACAACACTCACACGACACTCAGTGAAATCTGAAAGGTTTTCTCGTGACCAGATTTTTTTCTCTCAAAAATTTTAGCAATTTCTAGTTTGCAAAGCGACAAATTGAGCACTTTTTTTTTTCGAATCTACTTGAGATGGTCTTCAAATTGGCCGAGTTGCTGGGCGTGGAAATGACCGCCACATGTACCCACATGCCCGAACTCAGAAGTCTTCAACAAGCCCAAATGCTTGCCGTCATAAAAATTAGCAGCGTAATTGTTTGACACACGTTACCCGTACAATGAAAACTTCCATTTACGAAGCGTACATGCAAATCCCCTTCGCGTGGTATACACGGTAATTTTTCTGGGAGGCGCCCATTTTTGTACTCAGGTTGTGTTGTATTTATTGTGATGCTTATTGTCCAGCGCACACAAGTAACTGGCCTTCGAAGTATATACGCCACTCACCACTGGTTTAGTGGCGCTCCACTGGTGACCCGAAGGTCGCGGGATCGAATTCCAGCTGCGGTAGCCGCTTCTCAAAGCAGGCAGAATGCTAGGGGGCCGTGTACGTTGAAGAGCACCATGTGGCCAACATTTTTGGAGTCCGGCTCTTCGGCGTACCTCATAATCATATTGCCGTTTTGGAACGTAACAAGCCAAGGGGGGTGAGTGAGAATTTATTAGAAGGCAGAGAGGTCGGCCTGAGCTAATTCGCTCGAGCCTGCTACTCTGCACTCTTAAAAAAAGTTAGTAAAAAGGTAGAAACTGCAAGCAAGTAGGTAGTAACTGCAAGCGGTTCCTACCTTTCTTCGACCGTTACTACCCTTTTGCTACCTGTTTACTACCTACGTTAGTAAACAGTTACTAGCTGCAACCATTACTAACTTTTTGCAACCTCTTTACTACCTACGTTAGTAAACAGTTAGTAACTGAAATGAAAGAGGTAGTAACTGCAGCCGTTGCAACCTTTCTTGCCCCGTTACTACCTCTTCGCTACCCGGCTTTTGACTATCTAATCCAAAATATTGTGTGAATGCTATTCTGATAATTTATGAGAGGAATTGTCTCGACGTATTATCATTAAACTGAAAAATGACGCGGAAGGTATTTGTAGATCAAGAAAATCCATTTTGTTTCAAATTATGCAACCGAGATGTGTAAACGTCATTCTGATATTGTTAAAACGGAGAATTACAAGTTAACGAACCATAAGCTAGTGATACACGCGTCGTAATAGACAATTATAACAAACTTAGTAAATTACAGCACATATTAACAAGACCGGCAGATTAAAATAACCAGACGGTCACATTTAGCCTCGAGGACAGTCACAGTTAATCGACTGCCGCGTGTCTCTAAATATTGTCATTGTTTTGGCGCGTCAAACCCACAAAACTGAGAATGAGTTGGGTACTTTGTTCCGGCCACTTTACATAATGCCTTTTTGTGGCCATTTTATAATGAATAAATATAACATATAATTTTCTATAAGTAGGGCTCATTAAAAGTCTTGTGCTACGTCACCAAATAAACGTAACCAGGTAGTATAATATGGTGCTATAGATTTATATTTGTTAAAATTCATCCTGAAACGGAAGTGCTTTCCTGTGGCAGATATGCCCCTGCGAAGTAGGGGCTATATATACCCCACGCTTACTTCTTTCTACAAGTACACGTAAAAATTAGTGAACTTGTTTGGTCTCTGCGTTCTTCGCATTCATGGCACACCTCTCTTCTTACCCGAATCGGCCTAGTTGTAAGACATGGATTAACCAACATTAGCAGTGAAGAAATAATAAGCCAAAATGAATGAACTGGGTAGTATCGGTTACTACTTCTTTTTCTTGAAACCTTCAAAGTTACTACCCATGGGTTGTAACGGCTAGGGCAGTAACAGTTACTAACTCCTGGTAGTAACAGCAGAGGTAGTAACTATTACCACCCTTGCCGTTACGAACTGTAGTTACTACCAGGGTTGTAACATATGTGACAAACCATTACTAACCCAAAGTTAGCAAGTACTACCACCTTTTTTCTAAGAGTGTACACTGGGGATAAGGGAAGGGGGAAGGAAAGAGGGATGAAGGGTGATGATGGGGACAAGAAGAGTGGTGCGTATGTACAGTAGCCACTTGGCATAGTACCCTACAGTCTAGCATCTAGTCCAGTGCTTTTTATAAAATCTAAAACAGCCTTTGTAGCAGTTTTTGACACTGTTTGGTCGTTCATTGCTGACAATATGTGGCTTTCACTCAATGGCGTTCGTCCGATGCTTGCCAACGTTGCAGTTAGCATTGTTCTTTGCGCCACGTATCATGTACAGTCACAAAATATGTGAGCTAAAGCTTCGCGCACTTGGCAGCGCTCACAATTCGGGCTGTCCGCACGGCCGATTAGGTGGGTGTAGTGGCAAGTGAAAGCGACTCCCAGGTGAATCCGGTGCAGTATATTACCATGTCTTCGGTTGATTTTATCTGGAAGACGAAAAGTCATACCGGGGTCTGTTTCCCGCGGACGCTTGTTCCGGTGATCTGGTAGCGACCAGTGAGGGGCAGCGCTTTCGCGCATGAGCGATCTCAATAATGTGTTGACGTCACTTCGAGAATACGGTACTTTGACGTACATAGGAGCGTTGTATACTGCCGCTCTTGCTTCGCTATCGGCCGTTTCGTTGCCAACCAGGCCGCAGTGTCCCTGAATCCATTGGAGTGTAATCAAGTGACCACTCCTGTATGTTAGGTCAAATGCTTGGACGATACCTAACGCTAACTCGTAAAATTGGCCTCTTCTTGAGCAAGAGTGGATAGCTTGAAGCGCTGATTTTGCATCGGACAGAATAGTTCATTTAGGCGGTGCTTGGTCGTTCACAAATTTTATGGCTTCCTTTATAGCAACCAGTACTGCAGCTGTCGAAGATGACCTGTGATCTAACTTGTACTGTCGGGAAATACAGAGTTGAGGGATCACGAAGGCTGCATCTGAGGCGGACGAAGTTACGGATCCATTGCTGTAAATGTGCACAGAGTCGCTGTATTGGTCATCCAAATGTGCCAAGGTGAGTTGCTTGAGGGCAATATAAGAAACACGCGACTTATACGAAATTCGACGTATGTGAAGGCACACCAGCGGTTTAGTCAATGTCCATGGAGGAACTGCAGGGATTACGGCTGGTGCAAAGCCTGAAGGGATCATGTGTCTATGCGTATCGAGGCATCGCGAATAGGTACAGCCTGGTCGGTCCGCTTCTAGTGAAGACAACGGGGGCTGTGTGTATAGGGTCAGCAGACAAAGGTGCACTCGAAGAGGCTCACAGAATGTGTAAACCTGTATAGGGTAGGTGCGGGACTTCTCTATAGTGCCAGAGGTTGACGTGCACCGTGGCAGGCCAAGGCATATTCTCAGTGTTCGTGCCTGAAGGCTCTCTAAAGTACGAAGGCACGTTGCCCGCATGCCGGAAAGTACAGGTGAGCTGTACCGTATATAGCCCACAAATCATGTCTTGTGTAACTGCAGAAGACTTTTCTCTGAAAGGCCCCATCTCAGTCCTGCTATAACACGAAGAACACACACAAAACTGATAAAGAAGAAACACCGCATGTTCCATGCATTTGTCAAGTCCCGTGACATGAATATGCTAAAGGAATATAAGAAGTACAGAAATCAACTTAATTTTGAGTTGAAACAGGCCAAAATAAACTATTGCGCAGATGTTTTCAGCAGAATAAGCAATGACCCAAGGAAAATCTGGGATGAGGTCAGAGACCTGCTGGGCCACAAACCTCGCAGCAATGTAACTTCCATAGAGACAGAAGCGGGTGTCCTTAGTAATGTTAATGCAGCGACAGCATTTAACAAGTATTTCGTAACATGCTGTGACACCCAAGATGACACCGATAGTGAGGTTCTACATCTGTTGCCAAACAGTTTTAGTATTCCCAATACAATTGTGTTAACCCCTGTCACATGCACCGAAGTTGAAAAAAGCATTAGGAAAATAAAAAACAAATGTGCAGCAGGGTACGACGAAATAAAACCTGTGCCGATAAAAGACGTGGCCGATGTGTTATCTGCTCCCTTAGCGTATATTATCAATCTTTCTTTCTCCACGGGCATTTTCCCAGATAAGCTGAAAATTGCTCGCGTATGTCTGATCTTTAAAGGCGGCAATCGGAAACACATGACCAACTATCGGCCCATATCAGTGCTACCTGTTCTTTCGAAAGTTTACGAAAGTACATTGAACAAGCGGCTCCAGGATTTTTTTGATAAATACACTGTTAAAAATAATGCACAATTTGGCTTCCAAAAAAATAAATCAGCAGAGCTTGCATTACTTTAAATAAAAGATCACATAATAGGAAATTTTGAGAAAAAATTATATACAGTTGGGCTATTCATAGATCTGCGCAAAGCGTTTGATACCGTATGTCATGACATCCTCTCGCATAAATTAAGCTCATGTGGTATACGAGGAATTGCACACGACCTATTGAAAAGCTATTTAGCAAATCGACACCAATTTGTGAGCATAAATAACGTGCAATCAGACTACGTCGTGGTCGAGAAAGGAGTGCCGCAGGGATCCATTTTGGGTCCCCTCCTATTTATAATTTATATCGATGAACTTTGCCACATTCCAGATTGACCCAAACTAGTAATGTACGCGGACGACACAACCTTTTTTTTTCGAGGGTTCTTCACTTGTCGACTTTGAAGAGAACGTCAATGTTTTTTTGAATCGACTCTCATCATGGCTGAAACTTAATAATCTGTGCTTAAACGCAAATAAGACCAAGTACATTCTTTTTTCCCCCGTGAATAAACCAAGAAATTTTAATATGACTATTATATCACTGTAAGCAAAAACTATCCGAGTTTGGTGTTTTTGCGGCTCTTGACCTCTGAAAACTCTCTCGCGTTTAAAATTACTACCTCGTGTGGGAGTAAAAGGCGGTACATGACATAGTTTTACCACCACCTCTCAGGCAAGTAGTAAAATGATGTCAAAATCCAGTTTTACCACGTAGGGAGTTTTCTGTCACGTGATTTTTAACCCGCGTTTCAGAGTTTATTACCACGTGACTGAAAATTTTGTGCAGCTGCTTCGGCGGCTTTTGCCCCATAGCCCCCGTGTGACGCTCTCAGTGATCGCTGAATGTACGCGAGGACCACAGATGTTTTTTTTTTGTTTTTTGGCATCGCCGTGCCTCAGGACTGACCTCGAGTCAACGCACTTTTACTGGAACTGGGGGCAGCATAAGCACAATAAGCGAGAACAGCATTCTGTGAACGAAAAAAGAAAGGCGGGGGGAGGGGGGCCTCTCAAAAAAGAAAAAAAAGAAAGAAAACCTGCCGTGGAAAGTTGTCCTACATATTTTCGCAAATTGTTGGCTTTTGCTCGGCGGTGGCCTTGGAGACAGACGGTGCAAGAATCTCGGTATCTGTGTGTCTAGTTGGGCTGATGGATCTCACGTGTTCCCTACGTCATCGAGCGACCGTGCGCTTCCGAGCGCCTCCGAACCTGCACGTCGCAAATATCTCGCTTCCGAGCCGAATCGCGAAGATCTGCCAGTGGTAACAAAATCAATCTGGTGTCATCGTCCGTGCTTGTTTACTGGAAAAGCAATAAGCAAAATGCTTCAATATGTCGTCGGCACCGAGCCGCGGCCGCCAGTGACCAGTGGGAGTGTGCCGCCGGGGCAGGTGAAAGAAGCATCGCATATATTTTGTTCCACAGTAGGCCATGTCTGCATGAGTAAAGTGCTGCCCGAATTGCCCGCTTCATGCACCAACTTTTCTCAAACTGTAGCACGAAGCCGATAAGAGGCAGACGGAACCAACAAGCGGCTGCCGGTGAGCACGAGGAAAACCTGGACGGTGGTCTTTCGTTGGAAGTATGCATACACCGCCCCGTCCCCGTAAGATAGCGGTCACGTGTTAATTTGTGTCCGAAATGACGACAAAATTCGCACAGGATATGTGTTCTGTGATCACCAGCTGTGTTTCATCGGATAGCTGTGCTCCTCGAAAAGGCCTAGCACGCCGTCGGTAAGCAGCTTGTATACGCAGGCGTGGACCGCTCTTCTACGCCCGTTGTGATGAATATGTGCTGCTACTGTGTTTGTGCACCGTCGCTCAATGAAAATCATTAAGCTACCATGGTTTGTGCGTATTTAGGTGTATTTTATGGACTTGTGCATCAGCAGTGCTAACACGCGTGGGGCCATGAGCCCGGTGTGCCAAGTAAATATTGGATAATCAAAAAGGTAAGATCGGGTAAATTTATAATAAAAGGTCGGTGTGACGTTTAGTGCTCTGCAGCCCACTATAAGTTTAAGCTTGCACCTTCAACCGTTGTTGTTAATCGATGAAAAAAAAAAGAGCTCTCTTACCGGTACTACACGGCCGGTCAAGAAGTAGTGCCTATGTATAGCGGATTGTCGAAGTGTAGTCGAGCAACGCGTGCAGTCTGTTCGAGTGGTGTATTAATCTGCATTTATTGTGTGTGCGTGTTTTCCTGTATGTGAATCTATGTCACCAATTCTGCCGTTTAATAAATTCAATCAATTCTGCTATTTCATAAATTTGTCGACTGTGGGCGAATGCACCCGTCAATTTTTATTTTTTTACCACCGGAAATAACTTCCAGAAATCACCGCAAAAACCTCGTGAAGGCAGTAAAAATTTACTCTCTCTATATTCGCTCAAAACCTCACTGGGGTAAATAATTACTACTCTCCCTACGTTCAAAAAGTCAGTTAGCACGAGAGTAAATTTTTACCTCGTTAGTAAGTGGTAAAAAAAAACACAGGAAAGGTAGTGCGCTAGAGGACAAATGGTTTACACAGTTTTTGAGGTTATTTCAGGTCATTTTTGTTTAGTGTGGCCACATATTAGAACAAGTTAACAGCCAAAAGTTCCTAGGTGTCTTGTTTCAAGAAGACCTATCTAGGAATGAGCACATAGCAAAGTTAAATTCAGAACTAAGTAAAAGGATTGGCTGCTTATGCAGGTTAAATTCTCTCATACCACTGTGGCTTAAAAACATCCTTTATTATACTCTCTTCTACTCACGACTTTCTTACTGCGCTCTCGTGTGGGGGACTACAACACTAAAGAACTATTATAAATTGGTTATTCTACAAAAGAGGGTTCTGAGAATTTTTGAAGACTTTCGTGGCCCTATACGTGACTTGCGGACAGAACCGCTATTTTCGAAATATCGCACGCTCAAAGCAAGCCAGATTTACTATTTTAAGTTATTTCAGTACATAAAACGCCATAGACTCTATCATTCACTGGATTCTCGTGATTCTCTGTAAGATTTTCGTACTTACGCTAGAAGGACTCCGAAGTCTCGAACGATCTACGGACGACAACACTCATCTTTTCAGATACTCCCGTTTTTAAACAAAATCGACAGCCTCCTAGATATAAATTGTACAGTTTCGAAGCATACGATCAGGATGGTACTGATCGAAAACAACATTGAATTTTCTTTACTATCGTTCTATGTGTCCTCTTTGCCTAAGTAGTATCTGATGCTTTTTATGTGTGCGTTCTTTTTCTATGCTTCCTGTGTATATTGTTATTTTTGTACATCTCTTGCAATAGCGATGAGAAATCGCAACTTATATCTATTGGTATTTAAAACATTGAGATGGTTATGTATATATTTGTTTACTAGAAGTAACACTTTATTACTGTTGTATGTGTTACAGTTTTTGCACATGTACCTTACGTATTTTTGTGTATTTTTGTATTTTTTCTGTATCCTGCAAAATTCTTATGTCAGCCTGTCAGCCTCACTGTATTTGGAGCAAAGGCCCTTTGTCAGGCTTTCAGCCTTTTGCCTTCGCTCCATTTTCTGTACTGGCACAGAAAGAAAGAAAGAAAGAAAGAAAGAAAGAAAGAAAGAAAGAAGGAAGGAAAGAAAGAAAGAAATAGATAAAGAAAGAAAGAAAGAAAGAAAGAAAGAAAGAAAGAAAGAAAGAAAGAAAGAAAGAAAGAAAGAAAGAAAGTTCCGCAGCGCAGTCACATGCTTCGACCAGGACAGGTTGTGATCGATGACGACCCCTAAATAGCGGTGGTGCTTGACTGCGGGAATCACTGCTCCGCCAGCGAAGGTTGGGTACCGCGACATTGATTTCTTCGTAAATGCCAACGCAGCACATTTTGCTATTGAAAGTTCCAGGCCCTGACAACGCAAGTACTTAGATGTTACTGATGTGCCTTAATTGTTGTAGCCTTGCTCGCAGTTGTGGTCGCGTTGCTCCAGATGCCCATATGCATATGTCGTCCGCATACGCACTGATTCTGACAACGTCAGGAAGCTCAGCTTCAAGGCCAACGAGTGCTATGTTAAAAAGCATGGGACTCAGGACGTCGCCTTGCGGAACTACACGGCTTACGAGGTGCCTGATCGTGTCGCCGTCCAATGTTGACATAAAAATTGTACGTCCTCTGAGATAGCTCACTATCCATGCGTGTAGTCGGCCACCTACGCCGATGTCTTCAAGTGTGTCAAGAATGGCCTCATGATGAATGCCGTCGTACGCGCCCTTTATATCTAAAAAAATTGCCCCTACCAATCTCCGACGTTGTATTGCCTTTTCAACAGAAGAAACTAGGTCTACAACACCGTCTATAGATGATCGACCCCTACGGAAGCCATTTACAAAATCTGGTAAGCCGACAATATTCTCCAGCAGCCATTCCTATCTTGCCAACACCATGCGTTCTATCAGCTTACCAATGCAACTGGCTAAGGCAATGGGTCTATAAGAAGACAACTCGTGTGAACACTTGCCTGGTTTCAGTAAGGCCACTATGCGGCTGCACTTCCAACTCTCTGGGACTGTCGCCGTTTTCCACGTAGAGTTGTAGAACGACAAGAGAGCCTGCCTAGCTTCCTGGCTGAGGTGATATAGAGCCGAAAAAGTAATTCCGTCAGGCCCTGGTGCGGACGACCGTCGGGACGCAGAAATCGCAGCGTCGAGTTCACGCATTGGGAATGGTAAGTCGAGGCGATCGTCGCTGGATGGCGGTGAGGCTAAACACGAAGGTAATATCGGTGAGGAGGACATACCTACGAGTAAGTGGCAGTAATCTTCTGCAACCTCTACTTCAGGTCGACCTTGCTTTAAAGCCAAAGCTCGGAAAGGGAACAACTGTTACATAGGCGTCTGAAGGCTTCGGACAATTTTTTATATTCGAGACAGGGGTTTTCTGGGATCAAGAGAGCTGCAAAACACCCTCCACCGTTGCCTGTCGAGCTTATCAAGGTGTCGCAATACATATCGTTGAGCTTGGCGTGCTATAGATTGTGGTTTCGTCCTCCTGTATTTTCTCTCTGCACGGCGACGGATTGCACGAAGGTATTCTTATTGTGCGTCAAGTTGTGATCTTGGTAGCGATACACTCACAAGTTTCGTATGTGTTGTTAAGGCTGATGCAATGAGGCTTTCTATTTCAGATATAGATTGAATGTTCCCGCACTGAGCGTTTACAGAAGCTTGGAATCCTGGCCAGTCTACGCTGTTCACAGGCAGGGGAGTCGAACGACGGAATCCTTTTAGCTGTATATATGTAGGGAGATGGTCACTTCCATGTGTTTCAATGTCTACCAACCAACAGGTGGTAGGCAAGAGACTTCTACTCACAAAACATACGCCCAGGCAGCTGCTGTACGATGCACCACGGAGGTAAGTAGGTGAGCCATCGTTAATGGACATCAGGCCCTGATTGAGCACAAAATCGGCAATGTCACTACCGCGGGTGTTCATTGAGGCAGAACCCCACATGGGATGATGTGCATTAAAATCTCCAACTAATACATGTGGGCCAGGGCAAGCTTGAAGCACAGACAAGAGATGAGAACAGTCCACGTGGCTTCTAGGAGGAATGTATCCACCATTGATTGATAATGAGCGTCGCTTGTGCTTTATAGATAGGCAAATATAGTCGTTAGAAGCATGAGGAGCCACGACATGCCTCACGTACGTTAAAGCTTGACGTACGCTTATAATCACTTTGCTCTCATTTCGATCATCGCGTGACCACAAAGTGACGTGTCTGGAAATCCGAAACGACGACATCATATTCGGCTCACATATAACAACCAACGTAAATTTGTATTTAAACATTCGTTGTCGAAAGTCAGACAATCGGCTTCGCAAACCTCGCGCGTTCCACTGCATTATAGCAGAGGTGCGCACACGTTCATCGAAGAAATTTGCCATATTGTTTATGGAAGGGCCAGCAGTAGCTGTTCCAGCACATTGAGGATCTGCACTGCTGTTTTCGCACCTGGCGTGTGTAGCTCGTTGAGAATAGCACGAATAGGTCTTAGTAGATGCTTCAGCATAGTTTGGTTCTGCTCAGTGTCTTGCCTATCATTTTCCGCCCTCTTTGAAGTTGCAGCCCATGATGTGGCTTTTTTATTGCTCCGGTCGGTAGCGAAGACCACTCAGTATCTGAAGCATCGGCGTGAAACGCGGGCGTTGGTCCATTTTCTGCATCCCTGGGACGTGGTGTGTACAACAACATGGGTGTAGCAGCCTGATAATGCGCACGCGTATGTTCATCTGTTGCTGATGGTGATGCATCATATATGTGCACTATGCTTTTGCTGGTGCCTACGTTTTGAACGACGTCTGTGTCGGCGGATGGACGTGACAGCCTCTCTGTGTGTCGAGTTGTCTCTGACAGTGGTGCCAATTTAGCGGATTTCCCGCTAAATCTGGCGGATTTTATTTTATTTTGACGGGAAAAAAATTAGTCTAGCGGCTAGCGGATTTTCTGACGGGCCATTTTTGTACATAGCGGATTTCTGTCGGATACCTCACGCAGTGGACCAATTCATGACTTTGCTTTCAAGCTTGGTTGAAAAAGTCGTAATTCCGACAGAGCAGATTGACGTTTTGACGTGCAGACTTGAGGACCACTTGAATCCCAAGCCATATCTGGGCTACCTGTTTGAAACGTACGTTGACAACATGAAAGCTCAGAAGACCGACGAGTTCTCTGTCGCAGATGAAGCTGTGATGCGAGAAAGCTGCATAAGGTTTATTACCACGCTAGTAGATCAAATCAGACAGCGACTTCCCGACAACATCACAGTTCTCCAGAAAACATCACTCTTATCGGTCGAAAACGCTTTGTGCGTCGTGAAGGAGTCATTGATTCCTCTGCTGGAAGCAATGGCAGTGCCCCCTGAAACGATCGAAAAAATTCAAAACCAGTGGGGCAAAATCACCCTCCTGGACTGGAAGCAAATATCGTCCACGCAGTCGTTCTGGTGTGAAGTTCACTCCTATAAGGACGCCTGCGGCGAAAACCCGTTCGCCGAGCTGGCCGGATTTGCCATGTCGATGCTCGTGCTGCTGTATTCAAATGCCGAAGTAGAGAGGACATTTAGTCAGCTCAACATAGTAAAATCCAAGCTGAGGAACAAGCTGAAGCCTGAAACAACAAATGCCATCCTCGTCGTAAGAGCGGGGCTGAAGCGACACCAGAAAAGTTGTTTTGATTACGAACTTCCCACGGCAGTTGTTAGTGCAATCGGGACATCTGCAACGTATGTGCAACCAAGTCACCTGTCTGGTCCCTCAACAAGTACCAGCGGTCCTGTGGAGATGGTGTCAGATGACAACAGCGGCGACGAAGACCTCGATGTGTTTTTTGTTGACCTGTGAGTTTTTTTTTATCAGTGTGAACATTTATAACTTTTAGCCTCATCTGTGATGAGGTTCACCAATGACGACGACCGCAGCACTGAAGCCTCAAGTGTTCTAGTTAGACTCCTTGAACGACTATTCGCGGCAATATGTTATTTCAGCTCTCGAAGTTTTGGGGAGCTTTTGAGAATGATAAAGGTATTTATCATACGAAATTGCAGTGTTTTTTGAATAAAATAGGCCCTAGCGGGAAATTTAGCGGATATGTTTTAGAATCTAGCGGAATCTGGCGGATTTCTCATTTCTTTTTAGCGGATGTCTGACGTTCAGCGATGGCAACACTGGTCTCTGACCATCTTCCGCAGGACGCGAATTTCTTCTTTGATCTTCGGACACTCTTTCGACGTTGCTTCATGTGCACCAGAGCAGTTTGGACATTTGAATGGAACAGCAGTATCGCAGTTTTCCACCTTATGAGATCCGCCGCACCACTGGCAAGTTGTCTCACTTTTGCACACTGTGCTGGCGTGTCCCAACTTGTAGCACTTGTGACACTGCAAAGGCCGTGGCGCGTAAGGGCGCACGGGATGTCTCACGTATCCAACCTTCACGCTAGGAGGCAGAGTCTCATAATCGAATACTAGTTTGATGCAGCGAGACTGCCCGAAGCGGCGTATAGTCACAATTCTGACTGTCGACGTCCCAAGATTCAGCGTTTGTGATATCAGCATCGACGACATTTATCACGCCAGTCGTTGTTCCTTTCCCATGAGTGAGGAACGCGAGAACTGAAATACTTCCGAGCTGCGTGACGGCCTTCAGTCTGTCAAGAATGGTTTTGTTTGTCACGTCAACTGACAATATGTTTTTTCTGCTATTTATGCGAATTTCATTCACTTGAGCAGGTGCAACTCGCTCGAAATAATTAGTCAATGACTGCCTGTTGTGTGAGTTCAGGTTGTCTGATGTAGAGATGGGTACATATGAGTAACAAGCCAACAATTATTATTACGATATAGGCCGCTGGCCCGTCTCATGGTCATATCGTGGTTTATCGCGCATAAAAACCAGGATATGGACGGAACACGCGAAACCGAATCTCGTGCGCCAGTTGGCTCGGAATCACATAAGGCATCGATAGAACATTGGCGCTGCAGGCCAGTAGACAGCCGATGCGACGATCAGCGGCAAGTCGCCGGTGACACTCAGAGAAAGTGCGAGCAGCAACGCTTATCACTTTTTTTTTCACGTTACCGGAGTCTGTGACAGCAGGAGCGTTTCGCAACGGAAACGTTCGTCACTCCAGGCGTGGACGTGACGTCACACTTAGCGCTTACGGGGCTTAGTCATTTATGAGGCGCTGCTTCACGGAGCGACGTATGCAGTCGGAATCCAACCAGACGGAACACAGGCCCGTGCAAGTGACGCGCAAGGGAGGATTTTTTTTAGTTATCAAGGATATGCATGTCGAGAGGACATCCGGGGAGAAGCCTGGAAAGTAACAATGACATGCTTCGCAAACTTCCTATATCGTATATGGTGTAACCTATACTCGAGGACCGCATGAAAAACAGTGAACACTGTTGAATGTTAAGCGTTTACTACGTATTTCAGTTCTCATCAGGCCTGGTCGATCGCACTGATTACGCGAAAGACTTTTGCCGTAACGTATGTCGCCACACAGCCTCCATTTCTGAGAAAAGCTCAATATTTTTTATTTTTTGTTATCCGCAAATTTCTCAGTTTTCTTACAAAAAACTAAATGTATCATAGCTAAAAGGCGCCATCATGCGCCTGACTGTGGCCCTGACCCTTGTACAATCAGTGCTTCGGCAATCAACATAACTAAAGAAGAACTGCATGAGAACACCAAAAACAGAATCGTTGTGGTGAATTGTAAAATTCAAATACTATTCGATCTGCAAGACTATATAGCATAAGTAACATAAATGATCTAATAACATATGAGTAACACCCTGGCCGAATAGGTTCCGTATACATGCGGTTCATCTCGATTAATTTCTGACGGGCCATAGTAAACTCGAGGCAAATCAAATTCATTAGGTTTACCTTGCAGAAAATGAAATAAAAATTTAAATAAAAAAGTAAGGAGCAGCCTGTAACTGCAAACGTATACACTTTCGCGTCGTTCTCGTATTCATTGCCTCGATGTATCGCAAAATGAAAGCATACGTACACGAGCTGCGTTCAAATTTTCCATGGCACAGCCGAATGTTTCTGTTAATTACCCTTAACAACGTTCTCAATCTCTCGAAAAGTAAACAATGGTAATATGTAGGTTTTTACGCTCCGAAACCACTCTATTAATATGAGAGGCGCCCTGCATGATGAATGACTCCGGAAATTTTGACTTCCTGTTATTCCTTTACTCGCACTAATAGCGCACAGTACACGGGCATCTACCAATCCGCCTCCATTGGAATACGACTGCCGTGGCTGGGATTGAACCGGCAACCTTCTCGTCCACAGCCGAGCACCTATAGCTGATCAAGCGAGGTAAACTAGTAAAGAATGTGATACATTTAGCTCATTCAGAACATTTCGAATTCTATCAAACCCCTTAAAGATAACCAAGATATGCGCGCCATAATCAACGCAAAAACGTGAAATATAGCAGGCGACACGCAGCTTTATCATAAGCGAGTCATTCAGCATGTGGATACACGTACGCCCTTCTCCGGATCTACTACGCGCCCCAATATAGGCATTCGTAATGTCACAAAAAAGCGATAACAGCAGGCAGACGTTTTTCCACCCGCAGAAAGATTACTTTGACCGGTAAAGCTTATGAAGCGAGCACGCAACTAGCATCCACTGATCACGCAGGCCTTCGTTTGTATATTATTGCGATGGGAATTATATGGACACTCTAGGCTGGATTATGCCGCCGGCGTCGGCGACTGCCGTCATTTAGTGTATATGTATGCGTATCTATATATGAAAACGCAAGAAAAAGAAATAATCCCGAAAAAGACTCCGGCGCGCGGAATGGCATCTTGCGTGAAAGTACCTGACGTTATAGCCACTGAGCCACGAAGGACCACTTCCTTCTACATTGAAACGGCAAGAAATTTACATCTACCACTCACCGCTGGCGACGCTGATTTCTGGGGAACTATCATGTTTTCAGCATTGCCTATCATGTTTTCAGATATCATGTTTTCATGTTTTCATGGTTTCAGATATCATGTTTTCAACTATCATGTTTTCAGATAGCTCCACTCCATACCACGTCAGTACCAGCTTCAGTCCCGACCGATATAGTGCACGTCTCATGGCTTAAACCATACTTCTCACGCCTCGAGAATTGATCGCACCGGGACGGTGCCGGTGGCAGAAGCACCGTCCCGGTGCGATCAATTCTCGAGGCGTGAGAAGTATGGTTTAAGCCATGAGACGTGCACTATATCGGTCGGGACTGAAGCTGGTACTGACGTGGTATGGAGTGGAGCTATCTCATAGGTCACGCTGGTGACCTTGCGTATGACGCGGTAGGGGCCAACGTAACGGGACATTAGTTTTTCGCTGAGACCAACACGACGTGATGGTAACCACAGCAAGACGAGTGACCCCGAAGAGTACTGTACGTCGCGGTGCCGGCGATCGTAAGCACTATTTTGGTTAAGCTGCGAGGCACATAAACGATCCCTGGCGATTTGGCGGGCGATGTCAGCTCGGGCCAGGGCATCACGAGCATAAGCAGTCGATGAGGGGGCGTCAGATTGGAGCATGGTGTCCATGGGTAAAGGCGAGTCATAACCAAACAGTAGGTAAAAAGGGGAAAATCCAGCTGTATCATGACGTGAACTGTTGTATGCGAAGGTAACAAAAGGTAAGTGGATGTCCCATTCTTTGTGATCCTTGGAGACGTACATCGCTAACATATTCGTCAGGGTACGGTTGAGACGTTCCGTGAGGCCGTTGGTTTGTGGGTTGTATGCTGTAGTGAACTTGTGGTGGGTAGAGCAGGATCGCAGGAGCTCGTCGACTACTTTAGATAGAAAACAGCGGCCGCGGTCGGTGATCAACTGACGAGGAGCACCATGACGCAGAATGAGGTCATGAAGAAGGAAATCGGCTACATCAGTAGCGCAGCTGCTGGGGAGGGCGCGTGTAACGGCATACCGCGTTGCGTAGTCGGTAGCAGTAGCAATACACTTATTACCGGTGGCCGACACGGGAAAGGGTCCTAGAAAATCGAGGCCGACTCGGAAAAATTGCTCATCTGGTACTGCAATGGGCTGGAGGGTACCAGCAGGTCCCAGAGCAGGTCTTGCGGCGCTGGCAGAGGTCGCATGCCGCAACGTACTGTCGCACAGAACGGTACAGGCCAGGCCAAAAGAATCGGCGGCGAACGCGGTCATACGTGCGTGACACCCCTAGGTGTCGAGCGGTGGGGGCATCATGGAGCTGGGCCAACACGTCTGAGCGAAGATGCGCAGGAACAACGTGTAAAAGCTCAGCACCATCAGGGCGGGCGTTGTAGCAGTGCAAGATGTCGTTGTGAAGAACGAACAGTTGTAAGGAGTGGTCAGGGTGGGGAGAGTGCAGACCATTGATAATAGCACGCAAAGAGGGTTCACGGCGTTGTTCAGCAGCTATGTCGGTGAAGTCGGTAATTGAAAGAACGAGGGCCTCTTGTCCATCTTCCATCATCTCAGGGGGATCGACTGGGTAACGGGACAAGCAGTCGGCATCTTTGTGAAGATGTCCGGATTTATAAGATACTGAAAAAGTGTACTCTTGTAAGCGCAGCGCCCAGCGACCAAGGCGTCCCGTAGGGTCCTTGAGTGAGGAGAGCCAGCAAAGCGCATGGTGGTCCGTAACAACTGAGAATGGTCGGCCATTACAGGTACGGTCGGAATTTTGCAGTGGCCCAGACGAGAGCTAAGCACTCGCGTTCTGTGATCGAATAATTTTGTTCCGAGTGCGACAACAGTCGGCTTGCGTACGCGACAACGCGGTGCATTCCTTGTTGCCGCTGCGCCAGCACTGCGCGTATGCCATGGCCACTGGCGTCAGTACGAAGCTCCGTGGCGGCAGCTGGGTCGAAGTGTGCTAGGTCTGGTGGATTGGTGAGAATGTCAACGAGCGACGAGAAGGTGTTTGCTTGATGTTAGCCCCAGGTGAATGCCACATCCGTTTTGAGGGGGCAGGTTAGAGGACGGGCAACTTCAGCAAACTTCTCGACAAAACGACGGAAAATAGGAGCACAGTCCCAGAAAACTTCAGACGTCCTTGGCTGAGCGGGGTGTGGGGAAGTCGCGAACTGCTCAGATTTTCGCAGGGTCTGGTTGAACGCCCGCAGCGTCAACAAGATGGCCGAGTACGCAGATTCGGCATTGCCCAAAGCGACGTTTGGACGAGTTAAGTTGCAAGTTGGCACGTCGGAAAACATCAAGCACTGTGGACAGACGGGTAAGATGGTCGTCGAAAGTAGTCTAAAAAACAATCACGTCGTCAAGATAGCAGAGGCAGATGGTCCACTTTATAACTCGAAGGAGAGAGTCCATCATGCGCTCAAAAGTCGCGAGGGCATTGCATAATCTAAAAGGCATCACCTTGAACTGATAAAGTCCATCAGGAGTCACGAAGGCCGTCTTCTCTCTGTCTTTGTCGTCCACAGCGATCTTCCAGTAGCCTTAGCGAAGGTCTATTGAAGAGAAATATTTGGCACCGTGTAAGCAATCGAGTGCACCATCTATGCGCGGTAGGGGATAGACATCTTTCTTGGTAATATGGTTGAGATGGAGTAGCTGAGGCAATAGGCACCTCAACCTCTCCACAGAAAAACAGTTGAAACAGAACAGAGATGGCGGTAATCAACAAAGAATCTCCAGCTATTGTCCTTCTTTTTAACAAGTACAACGGATGAGGACCACGGACTAGATGAGGGTTTGATTATGCCCTTACGAAGCATTTTATCGACTTCTCGCTGTATAATAGCACGCTCCGGGGCTGACACACGGTAGGGCCGTCGGCGAATGGGTCGAGCGTCACCTGTGTCGACGCGATGGGTTACCACGGATGTCTGGCCC